>NC_141608.1:10209405-10510655 GCF_047967505.1 Dipteris shenzhenensis
TTACACAACTAAGAAGAGGAAAACTATTTTCAACCTCCACCTTTGTGTATATTCTCCCATTGTGTATGGGAGAAAGCTGCAAGTGAGACTCCTTACTTCTTTCCCACTCTCTTCACATGGTATCAGAGCTCGGTTCGTGGTAAGGAGCTCAAGAAAGCAAACCAAGTTTGCGGTGTCCTAGTAAGAGGATTAGTGTTGCTTTCCTTTTTTTTTTTGAGTTTGGGAGAAAATCTCTCTAGGTAGCATAGCCAGAAAGTGCAAGAGTGCACTGTCTCAGATTGGGATACCCTTCAGAGTGTGGCAAGAGAGGGCAGTATATGCTAGGGGTACAGGCGACGCCCTTGGTGAAATTATTTTTTTGATTTGAGGCCATTGCGGGGCTCGTTTTGGTGGCAGAAGTTTTTCGTAGGCACTCAGGAAAGTGCCCTGTTTTTGATGTGCGACCACTGTTTTGCAAGTCGATGAAAAGTTATCGTAGAAATTACATCGTATGCCTGTGCGCAGAGATATTGGGAGTGACAGAATCATTCTTATTGCCTGTTGATGCATAATCGTCACAGGAAGTGACTGTGTGGTCAAATACCACTCTCATCAGTTTTGCAGATTTGCCCTTGTGAGGCAGAAGTGTTGTTTTTTTGCAGTGACATAATATTTTGCAGTGTTTTGTAATGGTGTCTAAAGCTCTTTCACAAATTGTCACTGAAAAGCTTGACAAGAACAACTTCCAAGCGTGGAAGTTTAGAATGATGAATTTCCTTAAGGGAAAAGGCTATTGGGAGTTCATTACTGGAGTTGAATGAGAACCAGTTATTCCTAATGTTCCCAATCAATAGGAGTTGCAAGAATTTAAAGGCTGGCATGAGAGAGCCATAAGATTTGCATGGTCGATCATGCATTATACACCGTTTTCTCCCTAGTGTTATGCACCACCATATAAAAACATGGTCCTAGGTGTATTATTTTCTAACAAGTGCATATCAGATTGGGGGTGCCACTTAGGTTGAAGCACGTGCAAAGTATTGTGCCCATCAAATAGGCTTTGCATTGTCGATCAAGCATTAAACACCATTTTTGCCTCAGTCTGAAGCACATCCGTAAAAAACCACGCTCCTAGGTGTGTTATCCGAACAAATACTTATCGAATGGGCGTGCCACATTGCATGCAACTCAATACAACCTCGGTTGAGGCATGTGCAGCGTATTGTTCCCATTGGATATGCTTTGCATGGTCGATCACTCATTATACATCTATGTACTGGTTGTCTATCAGTATTTCAGATTCTATGATTGTGCATATTCAGGATGCAAGCACGCTGAAGGAGGCATGGGATACTTTGACAAAAATGTATAGCACAAATATGCAAGGCA
Organism: Dipteris shenzhenensis; assembly: GCF_047967505.1. Taxonomy (NCBI): domain Eukaryota; kingdom Viridiplantae; phylum Streptophyta; class Polypodiopsida; order Gleicheniales; family Dipteridaceae; genus Dipteris; species Dipteris shenzhenensis. Next base: position 10,210,774 of record NC_141608.1, read on the forward strand.
AGAAAATGCAGCTCAAGCAGGAGTTGCATAATGTGCAGAGAGAAAATATGAGCATTAATGACTACCACATGAAGGTGAAGAAGATTGCAAATGCACTTGCTTCTATTGGGTCACCAGTGGAAGATGATGATTTAGTTTTTGTGACCTTGAATGGTCTAGGAAAGGATTATGCACAATTCCGGACATCCATTGCCATCGATGAGAATTTTCTTGATTTTGAGGAGTTGATTGCTCTTCTAATTTCTGAAGAGCAGAGAAATGGTGGTGCATCTTCTTCAGGAGGACTTTCAAAAGAAGCTATCTTCTACTCAAATGCTGGAAGAGGTAGAGGCAGAGGTAGAGCAGGCCAATTTGGAGGCCATGGCAGATATCAGAATATGTAGCAAATTCAAGAAAACCAGTCCTATGGAGGAGGACATGGCAACTTTAGAGGAAGGGGGAGCCAAAGAGGTCATGGTGGATGGCAGAGAGGCCAAAATGTAAACAACAATGTTGAATGCTACTACTATGGTAAAATGGGTCATATGGCTAAAAACTGCTATAAAAAGCAGAATGACATCATGATTGGAAAATTGCAGCAAGGCAATTATGCATCCTCTAATAGACAGGGTGATGACAGAAATGAGCATCTGTTTATGGTGCAGCACATGACCAATTTTGTGACAAGTGCAGAAGAAAGCAATGATGTGTGGTATGTTGACTCAGGTGTGTCAAACCACATGACAGGTCATGCAGAATGGATGCAGGATGCAAGAAAAATGGAAAGACCAAGATTTGTGGAGATTGGTGATGATATTGCACATCCTATTGTGCAGATTGGTAAAATTCCTTTGTCTATGCAGGATGGAAAAAAGAAATACTTGCTGATGTATTTCATGTCTCGAATATCACCAAGAACCTGGTTTCTGTTGGTCAAATGGTTGAGCAGGGCTTGCAGGTCAGATTTAATCCTCATGGATGCTTTGTTGAGGATATGAAAAATAAAGGTCACTTGATAGCAAAAGGGAAGAAGAAGGGCAGGATGTTTACATTAGATGCGGACATGACTGAATTGAGTGCATCAATGTTTGCACATGGGATTGGTGTAGTTGCAGATATTGATATGTGGCATAAACGCATTGGTCATGTTAATGTACGATGACTTAAATTAATGCAGGCCCAAAATATTGTTGTAGGATTGCCTAAGTTCAAGGTTGCAGAAATGCATAAGGTATGTGAAGCCTGTCAATTTGGAAAACAGGCAAGGAAACCATTTCCTAGACATGTTCAAGATAGTAAGAGCCCATTGGAATTAATCCACTCTGATCTATGGACTACTAAGACTGCATCTATCGGAGGCTGTCATTATTTTCACTTTTGTTGATGACTACAGTAGAAAAGTTTGGGTGTATTTTATGAAAAAGAAAAGTAAAGTGTTTGGGCATTTCAAAGCTTTTAAAGCTATGGTTGAAAAAGAAGTAGGCCTGCAAATAAAATGCCTAAGGTCATATGGAGGGGGAGAGTACCTCTCAAATGAGTTTGCAAGTTTTTTTGCAGGAGCATGGCATAAAACAGCAATATTCATGCAGTCATACCCCACAACAAAATGGACTTGCAGAAAGGAAAAATAGGCATATTGGAGAGGTATCTCAACCTGTAGTTTCCTCTAGTAATGGTTCACATACTTCGCCATGGATAGGTAGATTGAGATCCGGAGGATCTCCTCAAAGCAATGCAGATAGTGGTATGCAAGTATCACAAAAAGGAAAAGAGAAAGTAGATCAACCCATGTTTGATGTGAATGCATGTCACTCTTATGTGGATGGTGAATCTAGTGGCTCAGAACAGAGCCTTGATGATGAGTTGGGTATTCCTTCTATTGTTACACCTGGAGTAAGGAAGAAAAGGGATGTTTTGAGAGCACCTAGTAGTGAGCCTATTTTGCGCAAGTCTACTAGATTTAAGTATCCTGTGGATAGGTTGAAATATGATGGATTTACAGCCATTCACTATGTCTATATGGTCAAAGTGATACACGAACCAGAACCCACTAGAACACACTTCTTTTGAGTAAGCCATGGAAAGAAAAATGGGAGAAAGCCATGCATGAAGAAATGGATGCCTTGGAAGCAAATGCTACATGGGAATTGGTGCCTTTGCCTAAAGACAAGAATGCAATTGGCTACAAGTGGGTTTATAAGGTGAAGCACAATGCAGATGGTTCTGTGAGCAGATACAAGGCAAGATTAGTTGTCAAGGGGTATGCACAAACATATGACATTGATTATGAAGAAGCAATTAGTTCGGTTGAAAGGATGGCAACTGTAAGAGCAGTCATTACTATGGCTGCATCAAAGGGATGGTCTTTACATCAGATGGATGTAAAGAATGCCTTCTTGCATGGTGATTTGCAAGAAGAGGTCTATATGGAGTAGCCACCAGGTTATGTGCATGCTATTCATCCTGAGTGTTTGCAGGTTGAAGAAAGCCTTGTATGGCTTGAAGCAAGCACCGAGAGCATGGTCTGACAAGATAGGATAGTATCTTGTCACTATTGGCTTTCAGATTTCCAAGACAGATTTCTCACTTTATGTGAGAAAAACAGAGAAAGGCATTATGCTGCTTGTCATTTATGTTGATGATTTGATCATCACAGGTGATAGTGATGAAGATATCCTTCATGTGAAAATGCTATTGAAGTAGAAGTTTGAGATGAAGGATTTGAGAGAGCTCTGTTACTTCTTGGGCATTGAGTTGATTAGATCTACAAGTGGGATATGGCTCTTGCAGAGGTAGTATGGATTGGACATGCTGTCCAAATATGGGATGACAGGCTATAAGCCTATTTCAGTTCCTTTGGACGAGAATGTGAAGTTGAGCGCAGATGCAAGTGAGCTTCTGGAAGACCCTACTATGTACAGATGCATAATAGGAAGTTTGATTTATATGACTATTACCAGGCCAGATTTGAGCTATGATATTGGGTTGATAAGTCAGTTTATGCAGGCTCCAAGGAAACCACATTTGGATGTGGCTAGATGCATACTGAGGTATGTGAAGTCCACATTGCAGTATGGACTTCTTCAAGTTCCTATTTGAATACATTGGACTAAAGACAAGCATATGTAATGTCCCTTGAGCCTATGTTGCGAGGCACTTTCTACCTATGAAGATAAAATTTCTATAGATTGGCTTGCAGTTTTTCAAAATAATTGTGATTCGCATCTACAAGTAATTAGTGCAAGCGCAATCCAAATTTGCGCATGATTTGCCACATGTTGGTGATTGGAGAAGTACCCTAGCCTAGTGCTTTGGCCTTAGTAGATCAGCATGTGACATCACTTCTTTCTTTGGAGGACCAACCTGGGTTCTCGATTTTGACAAACTTAATTGGGCATCCATAACTACATATAATATTTTCAAATAGAAACTTTGTTGTAATCCAAGCCGATTTATTTTTAACAACTTCATCCTTAGCCCATTTTGTAGCATAATTTGTGGCTACAATGAAATATTTGTTTTGATGAGCTAGTCTTAACAGGACCGATAAAGTCAAGGACCCGATGTTGAAAAGCTTCACATGGTTCATCTGATTACAAAGGCATATGATTAGGGGAAGCATCATCTCTGTGCAATGACAAGCATCACAATGAACAAAATGGGCATGCATATCTTTAAATAGAGTACTCCACCATAATCTAGCTTGTAATACTTTTCGAGAAATGGTTCGTCAGTCAAGCCACAACCTACTTTTAAGGGTCAGGTTTCTCCCAAGCCTTGGGCAAGCTTGGCTGGCTTGAGCTTAGGCTCAAAGCAATTTTAAGTCTAAACCTTCAAGGACTACCTCAGTACCTCCTCCAACGGAGCCTACCAATACCAAACCTCAGTAATCTGTTTCCCCTCCACCTCCTATAAATGAGCCTATTGCTCCCTCTTTTCCTATGAAGGACTAGCCTGCTTGCCTTGTGTAAAAGACTTTCTACCCTAAAACCTTGGGGATGAGCAGCCCCATACTTTGATCAATCCTCTCTTGGAAACTGAGCAGTTGCAACAAGGAGCTCAATGATGATGCAAACATAACTGAGGAGAGGTTGCGGAGATGACAACAGAAATAGAGCAACCCTCGGCATAAAACCCAAACCAAGTGGCCCAAAAAATTCCAAATGAAGGTAAGAAGGAAGACCTAAAAGAAAAGAAGGCTGTCACTGAGCAGCCTAGTAACAAAGAAACAAAAAAAGTTATGACCGCGCAGTCTCACGCAATAAGAGTACTTTCTTGAAAGACACAAAGGTAGTACAGAGGACTTGGATGAAAAATAACATGAAAAGAATTCTACAGAGGAATAGCCAAGTGTGGCAATAGTCTTGGGCTCTTAGACAATGAAAAGAATGCTATGGAGGACCAACCAACTATGGCAACATTCATGAACTCTAAGGGCCAGCAAGTTATTACAGAGCTGCCCGAACGAAGTGCAAAGGTGGTATTCAAGCAACCTTACCAAAATGATGAGCTAGGTAACAAGCTCAAGCAATCAAATGATTCTAAAAACTACTAGTACCTGAAGCCACCTAAAGATATTCTATAGCTTTCAGTGCCCCGGAGGCTTTTACAAGGTGAAGGCAACAATCAATTGTTTCGACTTCACGATGATGTACTGCATGATGTCATGGTGGATAATTGGTGTTAGCTCAAAGAAGAAGCCTTTACCACTGCTTACACACTCTACTTCATTGTCAAATAATGGGTACCTCCCCATGCTCTAATACCAATGAGTGACAGCGTATGGCATTCAAGCAGCAACTTGAAGCTTATTATGATCACGAGCATTGATTTAGAGAGCACAGAGGATGAGAAGCTACAGGCTTGAGCATGAATGGCCTCAAAGAAGCCTATATCAAGTTGCGAGATGAGCATGTAGCCTTGGACAAACAACTTCAAGAAACCCAGGTGGTACTCAAGGACTCACATACCATAAGAGAGGTGCAAGGCAAATCATTTTGTAGAACGAGAAAAAAACAAAATTACTTTCCTAGTTTGGAGCGGTTACTGTTGAGTTGAACAGATTACATCAAGAGAATGCCACCCCCTGACACCTTGGAACAAATCCAGGCTTTGATATAGAAGTTATTTCATCTAGAAGAACACCTATCCAAGCTCACCTGACATAGGAAGCCCGATGACAATATCCCGGAGGGTGAATCAATGCAAGAAGGCTGCCTCACAATGATCTTTCACCAAGCCTATCATGCCAGGTTCTTGAGTAGAGATTAATAAGTCCAAGACCACAACCGCTAAGGAAGGGCAAGACCCAACCCCCATGCAACCCACAAGGATTGACTCCGATGAAAAAACAACAATCTAGTCCCTTCTATTATTGGACCTTGAGTCTTTCCCTACTCCTTTTATTACTGCTAGGTCGTCTTCTCGTCATCTTCTCCTAATGGTTAGGTGGAAACAGACACTCAAATGACTATTCTGTGCATGGATGAAACTGCCATACAGACCTCTCTAGATGATTTCCATTTGTAGAACTCATTCCCAAGGCACAAGGTGTCCATCCAGTATTGCCTACACATAGCCCCAGTAACATATTATGCATAATTCCTACATCAACAAACCAAATAGCATGACCCATGGGAGGAAGGAAGAGCCAACTTGAGTCATACAGTGGAGCCTATCAATTGTAGAGGGTTTTGTGGTTTTCTGGGACTAATAATAGAAGGTGGTTTGCTAGGACTACCTATTGCTAAAAGTATCTAGGTAGGAATACTGAATTAGGATGGCTTCTTGCTCCCCTACTCTAGCTTTGGCTTTTGGTCTGAGTCCTAGTTGAGCCTTGTTGCCCTTAGTGAGGGTGTTGTCTCAAGCTGAGGCAAAAACTTATGGAACTACAGTTGTTTGTAACATACCGAGGCCTATTTAATAATACAAGTGTTGGTTTAAACATCTCGGTTTTACCATTTGGTTACTTCCAAAACTCACATACTTTTACAAGCTTAAACGCCCATGTTTCACCCACATAGCACAAAACCCCATGATACTTACTCACCGTCTAACTAGTAGGTTTGCATACTAGGCATACGCTACCATTTTTGTCAAACATAATGGAGTTATTTAAATAACTCCGCTACTGTAAATTATGACCTAGACCATACAATCATTCTCGATGACGAAGAAGAAAATCGGTTTGATTGAGATGCATGATTTGAAAATCCACGGCATCCTGATAGCCTTGAAATTCCACCTCCACACCATGAATCATGGTGTCCCAAACCTTTTTATCATTGCTCTTTGCAAGAGAGACCACATATTTGTTGGTAGTTGGGCTCTCAAGAAACTCCAACATCTTAAGTAACGAGTCATTTAGGAAATTATATGTTGTGCTATCATCAACCATAATTCTTACCCTTTGGCCCTTAATCTTTTCGTGCATCCTCATTAAATCATGAGGACCAAAGGTGGGCTACTACATTACAGATGATAGACAACACGTGGGTGTTGTTTTCATGAAAAACCTCCACCTCAGTGTACTTTTTAGTACCATTAAGCAGCAATACTTGCATCGTGGAGCATGGCTTCCTCTAGCGATGGTGGCCTAGATAAGGTCCCCTTGTCTTCCTCTCCTGAAGGCCTCACGGCCCATCCCCCTAGTCCCCATCCCATCAGTATTGTTCCTATCAATCTGGAGTCTAATCAGATAGTCATTAGTAGTGCCTCGAAGACTGTCATGCAAGATCTAGCTCATGATGAGCACGATGCCCCTCTCCCTCCCTTCACCCTTCACCTGGATGAAAGCGACATTCTACAACTCAAACAAGGAGGCAAAGAGACGGACGATCTGCGAAAGCTTCTCTCCAAGTTCAAAACTTCACCGATCAGCAATTTCATCAGTAATAGTCATAGCAAAGACAAGCCCCATTTCGTCTCTTTCATTGTAAAGGAACCTCGCCCCAATGGAGCCCCCAAGTCCACAGTGCACCAGGTCTTGAAAGGGAAAACCATATCGAAGCTACCGAAGAGCGCCTATGCTGGTGCTGTCAGTGGAGGAGGTAGAAGCCTTTTCAAGGCTCCAACGATGTTGAGACAGTCAGCAACTCTCACTAAGAGCTAGGAGAATCTTCAGCGACACCACATCCTCCTCTGGTGCAGAATCCATGAAGCCCTCTCCCTCCTCTGATCCAAATGCTACAAACGCTTCAGAGCCTCTCAAAGGTAAGCTTCAGCACAATGTATTACTTAATGAAACGACAAAATTGCTCTTTTCATGCACTGTTGTAGGATACATTCACGGCCCTAGGCCACCTGCATTGTTTCTAGAAGGATGGGTCCGTAATTTTTGGTCGCGCAAAGGTATGGTTGTCACAACCATTCGCTTCCTTAGAAATGAGTATATTTTTTTCATTTTTGAAAAGTTGGAGATGGCTACAGAAGTGTTCCAAAAAGGGACATGGACTATTAGGAACCAGCCTCTGTCAGTCTAGCTCTCGTTGCCTTCCTTTAGCCCAGACTCCCCACCTCCTTCCAAGGCCCCTATATGGGTTGAGCTCCCTAACTCACCATTATTTCTCTTTCCCCAAATTGAGACCCTCTGTGCCCCACTTGGCCAATTTCTTGGAGTGGAAACACAGAAGTTTATCAGCCCGTGAGGCAACCCTCAAGCCTATGTCCTGATGGACCTTGCCTCTAACCCTCCTAGTGCCATCCGTATTCTCGATGGGGACGGTTCTGAGCTGATCCAAAAATTATTCTTGAAGAACATTCCTAAATCCTGCTTCCTCTGTGGTATGGGTGGCCACTTCATCAAAGACTGCCCATCCATAAATAACCGTAAAACAGAAAGATTGAAACCACCCCAACAAGACCCTCAGGAAGCCAAGGACACACAGGCCCCCTCTAAGCAACTAGCTCTCCTCCTTCCAAGGAATAGATTGAGGATCACAGTAAAGTAACCAATGATAGCTCAAGGGGAGAGGCAAACGGGAAAGGTAAAGAGAGCATTATTGAAATGAAAGAACTGATGGAAGATAGCTTAGGGGAGGAAGAATTTGTGGTCGCCACCTAGGAATTTTTAGGCACAATTGGAGCAGCTACAGCATGAGACAGCTGACAATGAGGGTCCTCCCTTCACAGTCATCAAAGAAAGAAAAGCCACTAGGTTAGGAAAGGCAAAGGCACAAGCTGACTAGGTAAATGATAGAGGAGAGAAAATCAGCTCAATTGAAATAGAGAAAAGAAGGATGTCGAGAGGCTTTGCTCTTTCTCCCCAGAATAGCCTAGTAAGCTTCAAGAAGAAGGAAACAAAAACACTCCTCAATGATGCAAGACAACTTCTCCTTCCTTAGCATCAACATCTAGGGCTTATCAAATGACCTCAAAGTTGCTAGCTTTAAAAGGTGGCTAAAATCATCAAGCCTTAGACCTAATTTCTTAGCACTACAAGAGGTTAAAGTTTCAGGGGCTAAGCTACGTTGGTAGCTCAGCCAAATAGACAATAAAAGATAGTGGTTTTGCACCAACCACAAAGAAGGGAGAGGTGGTGCTGTCCTAGGAATAGCTGCTCACCTTACCTAGGCAATCATGCACCCACTACCCATTTTTAAGTCCACCGAGATTGGTGTTGACTTTTCTCATCCTCAACTGCAGTGTCAGATTTTCTCCATTTATGCCCCGAATGCCATGAGGGAACGAGCTCTTCTATGGGAGGGAAAGATCCTTCAAAATAATGCTATCTTACTAGGTGACTTTAACATGGTAGAATCTCGTAGAGAAGATGGAACGGAATAGGAAACATGCTAAGGGGCAGGGAACTCTTGTACTGGGCTGCCCTCAAAGACTCTGTAGTGCTCATTGACGTCTCTGCTGACACTTCACCTAGACTAACAATCAATCGGGCCCCCTACATAGGAAAGAAAGGATAGATAGAATGTATTGCTCAAGAGACATCGCTATCTCAGCCCTATGTATCAAGAGCGAAGCCCTTGCTTCCCTTCCCTTCTTGAACCATAAGCCAATCCTAATTACTCTTGATAAAACCTAGGGAAAGAGAAGAAAGTCATGGTTCAAGGCTAACCCCTTCTTCTTTCATCTACCCTACATCCAACAGAAGATAAATAGGATATGGGAAAAAGCTTTTGATGGCACTACCAACATAACTGATAAGTGGGTCAAGGCTATCTTGGAGACGCATAAAAATTGAAGAGCAAATCAAGCTTCTGGAGGAGGACGAATCAACCCAGGGACATGAAAGTCTCAAAGCATTCAAAGACAGAGCCAGGGTGGAAGCTTTCATTGAGGCAGTGCAATCCAAAGTTTACACGAGAGAATGGTGGGCAGGGAAAGGAGATAGACCAAATGAAATGTTTAGAAGTCTTAGGAAAAAATAGGCTCAGGAATCGATAGAAACTCTACTACATGAGGGCTGCCTAATCCACGTGCTGAAAGAGATTGGCCAAATTGTTACGGAGCACTTCTAGAGAATTCTTGGGGAAGTGACATAGAGAACATCCAATCATGGGGGAGTGCTGAAGTACATTGGGCTAGTATCAGCCATGTACATATGATTCAATATATATTCATATATATTCATTGGGCTCTAGTCTCAGCCATGTGCATATGGTTCAATATATATTCATATATTGTAGATGGATGGGTGGATAGAGTTCTCTAGAGGGGTCCTAAGTCCCTATGTGAATAGTCCTTTGGACTTAGGGAAACCCACCTACTAGGGTTGTGCATTTCTTGTATCATATTTCTCTTTTTGGTTATGTGAGAATGTACATTGTGTATTGCCAACTGTGTGATCTCTCTCCTCCACTTTGTTGTGTGTTTAGTTTGGATTGTGTGTCCATAGAATTGTATTCTATTTCACAATACCAACTGCTCATTCAATGCTTGCAGCATTTGAACATGTATGATGTTTTCTAAAGTGGAAGTAATTCTCAACATCCTAACCAGTCCCTTTCAAGTTGAATATAGAATATATAGAGGCATATGGAATCAACATAGACAACAAGGGGCATCAACCTCTCTCTTTTGATACTTAAAGTGATCAAGACAATGTAGACTCTTCTCATGCTAAGTATGACAATCTGAGAAGGCTATAAGTAAATTGAGCAATATGAGTATTCTTTGGGAATTTTGGCCATGTGATTTCTTAATGTAAGGAGGAACGATATGAAAATGGTGGCAATAGAGGTTACAAGAATGAAAATTATGTTGCCGATGATGGGTCTTTTTTCATGTGACTTCCATGGACTTGAACAGTTTCATGTTCATCGACACTAACTATGTGGATGGGAGGGTGAAATGCCCTAATTTCGCATGTAGAGGTGCATATGTATAAGAAAAATACACATCTATTGACCCAACGTTGCTTATACCTCATTGTATTGGAAATCATACCAAACTTTGCATGATTGTCATTTTATGTGACTTCCATGCCCAAGCTAATTTTGTATCCATAACTCATTGAGTGTATGAGTGGGAAGGTCAACTATTCTAATTTTATATGCACATATGTGTATGCATAGTCAAAATACAAATCGGTCTACCGTTGCCACACCTCAAAGTAATGCAATGGTATGAACTTTTTGAAGGGGTGGTATATCATGTGACTTGCAGAACATTGCAAAATTTCATGTGCCACTAATTGCTCGTGTGGCAAGGTGAAACGCCCCAATTTTGCATGTGTGGGTCCATGTGTACATAAAATGTGCATCATTTGACCGGCGTTGCACCTTGAAGTATCAAAATGGTACCAAACTTTGCACAAGTGTGACTTGCATGACCTTGAAAATAGTTTCATGTGGATTGGACACCATTTAAGCGATGGATTATTATTGTAATATGAACTAATATATATCTAGGGGTCATGAGGGAGGGTCAGGTGGTTTTGGTAGAGTGCGCATCGTTTTACCTTGTAATTAAGGTGAAGGAATATTATTAGATTATATTTACGTGGCAAAGAGGAGTATCACTATTGGCTTGGTAGCCTAGTGGTCAAGGCTCTTGAATGTGAAGTAGGTGTTCTCCGGTTCAACTCTTGAAGATGCATGCAAGGTACCTTAAATTTGGGTGGGTGGAGCTCAGCCATGTGATAGGCACGCAAGGCGGCCTTTTTTGCTTTGATCCTCATGCATAGCCCAATTGCCAAATCATATGTTCAATCATCTCCTTCCACTTGACCAACAATACATGCATTGTTTGGGAGTTTTATAGCCCCTTAGACACACGGTAGCACTCATGTGGGTGTTAAATGCACATATTTGTGCATATTTAAACTTGGTGTTTTTGTCATGACAGCCATGTTTTTCCTTGAGCATAATCTTTTGGAATCGAAACCACTTATTACCCTAGGCATAATAAATGTGCATGCCACCTCAACATGGCATTGGACCACAAAACGGAGAAATTTTTCCAAGTCTCCCATAATGTTGTGTTGTTATTTTCTCTTAAGGATTCAAAAAGTTCAATAGTATCATGGTTGAAGCTTTGGGGACACAGACTTATTTATTTCATAGCATTGTGGAGCTATTAATTATTGTATTATGCTAGCTTGGAGTAGATGTTTTGCACATTTTCCATTGGTGTGTCTAACTAAGGCTAGTTTGTCTTGTATAAAATTTTGGAGTACTATTAGAGTGTGTTCAAAGGATACCATGTTGATAGCACTATGTAAAGAATTGTTGTATGCAAACTCAATGAGTGGACTCGTTTTTCCAAGATAGCAAGTTTTCAAGTGGATGTAGTAGTGTGACATTTTCTTCAAGATTTGAGCAATTTCTAGTGATCAAGTGTAGCATGTTGAGGTATCTTATCAATAGAGATGATAGTTATTTACTTGCAATGCAAGGACTACCACTTTTGGAGGAGTGTCCTTGGTGGTGGTTTAGGGTTTAGGGTTTAGGGTAGATAATTGTCATGGTGAGGGTAGTTATTCTATCATGCTTCCAATAGTAGGATATTCCTCTGTGTTGAGGAGATTGAGTTTAGAGTTGTGCTCTCATTATCTCACCTAAGATCCTCCTTCCCTCTAAGGTTTGAATTATGATAACATGAGACCAAAGAGCACCCTCAAGCAAAAGGTTAAGGGGGAAGAGCCTATCAAGATGAATTCTCTAAAACCATGGAAGGTTTCTTAGTGCCCCTACACTTCAGTGTTGGGTCCTACCTAGGAACAAAGGATTTCAGTCATTTATGACTCTTTTAAACATGGTTCAAGTAATTTAGCATTCTCTACCTAGGCACTCTACCTATACAGATGTACATACTATTTGGTCTAAGAAATTTTCACTCCCATTGCACTGGATTTCTCTTAGGCCCATGAGGTTCTTGAATCTTCATTCATTTCCTTGGGTGTGCGAAAGTGTTACCCCTCTGGCCCTCCCACCGTCTCTAGTCGGGACTTGGTAACAGTGATAGGTCTGATGAGAAGCGAGAGTCATCCAACTGTGAGTCGAAAGCCACCTCTAATAAGGTCACTATGATTCCGCTGTCAGCTTGGCTAGGCAATTATAGACAATTATGCCTCAGGGTGGCTATATCAGATGTTTCAAACATCCTCATGCCTTCCTCATTTAAACTCCCAGTAGTATCTTATGCTTGGATGACCGTTTGGTAGGAAAGGATTTAAAAAGCTTCATGCCTCATTATAAAAGTTACCAGTTTAGTTTGTAATGTGAAGTTTTTGCTCACTTAATCTAGGCCTTGAGTTGTAGAATCTGTAGGGACATTGGGCATAGTAATCTCTTCCACAAACGTTGGCACTTCTTTCGAGTTTCAGTTGCCATTTTTGTTTGCTTTTGTTCAATTCTATTAACATTTGCCATTTCTACTCTCAGTTATGTCGATTACTTGTACACTGACGCTATTCTGACACGATCCTATTATTGTGTTCTGATCTAGGATCTGTATGCATATGCAAATGTTGTTCAACCCATTCTATTAACATAGCATCCATCTCATTAACAGTGATACTTTGCACATGCCTTAAACTAAGTAGGTTAAAGCCTTGCGCAAAGTATCATGCCCATCAGAGCCACACACATACTTTGCATGGTCCTTGAAAGTGCTTGGTTAAAGCTCGTGCAAAGTAGCATGCCCATTGACGTATCTTCCTTCGTCTTCCAACCTTCCTTCTTGGAAATGGATGTCTTCTCTCAGGTGAAGGCTTGCAACCTTCCTCCCTCGAACTCATCCATCTATCACATGCCTTGAAATCAGCCTTGAAATCGGCCCCCTTTCTATCTCAGCCTATAGCCTAGAGGTGCATACTTGACCATCTCAAAAGTGCATAGACTAAGACTCTAATTTCTTCTCATTGGAGCATGCGAGGGAGCAAGGCTGATTGGCTCAGAATCATGGGCCTAGAAGCAATGGTTTGCCAACATATTTGTCAATGGAAGAAGAGTCATTGTGATTGGATTCTTCTATTGATAGATATCACCAAACCATTTGCCTATTGTGATCACCCTGATAGTACACCCAAGATTCTGAACCAATTGGTCTTGTTCTTGCGTGTGCTCCAATGGTGTTCTTTCCTGATGAGAAGACCATTATGATATCACATTAGCATGCTATACTTCCCCCATCAATTCTAAGAGATCATTTGACATTTGTGAATTCATTAAAGCAAGATTATGGAGTCCAAATTGGTAGTACATGCTATGCTTCCCCCATCAATTCTAAGAGGTCATTTGACATTGGTGAATTCATCAAAGCAAGATTATTATCAACGATTTTATCAACAAAAATATAGACTCCGTCATATTTTCCAGAGAGCATTTCGATGAAAATATCAATGGAACAAAGAAGCTTGACAAATTTTGACTATTTGCTTCATCTTGTGATTTTTTTGTGATTGTAGAAGTTTTCGGTATGTGCGATAGGTCTAGAGTTCTTGTTGTAGATAGATGTCTTCAATCTTGTTAGCATCCAAAGGCAACATGGGTAGATGGAGAGTTGTGTTATTGTGCACAATCCAAGCTGTCATAAGGAGATTACACACCATATCAATGACACACACAAAGTGATATGGTCACTTCCAGCCTTTACTTGAGGTTGAGTTAAATGATGAGGTATAAATTCCATTTTTTCAATGTTTGCAATCAATTCGGGAAATGTCTTCTTATGACTTTTCTGAGAGGATTTAATAAAAACTTTTAATGCAAGGGGATGAACTTGTTCTGGGAATTTTGACAGCACACGTATTGCACAATTATCTTCATGAGTCAATGTTGCCACAACATCATTGAAATGCTCTAAGGGAAGATTGGGACACGAAAGAGCAATAGAATAGAAGTGTTGAAGAGGAGGATGTATTGAATGAGGATGAGATAATGTAGGACATAATAAGCACTTACTTTGATCCTCCTTCACCCCAAGATAAAAAAGATGTAGATGCAAAAGTGATTGGGGAGGATTAATTCCCCGATCATAACATGAGTCCTGAGGAGGAGAGATTACAACATGAAGCAAGCACCATCTCATATGAAGGGTTAAGAAAATATCATCTTGCAACCAATCTTATCAACTATCAACCCTAGCATCAGAACTATCAGTAGAGCTAACTTGTTATTTTGGGCAAGAAATAAATAAATGACAAGGAAAACAAAAAAGGGGTGGACTCACATGCCCATGAGCCAGATGGGGTCCCCATCTAGCCCTTGAACACACCATTCCGTACATGTTTTTTTAAAGAAAAAAAAATTTATAAAAAACATGGATAATTGTTCAAAGAATTGCATACACCATGATTCTGACACATCCTTGAACAAAAATGATTTTCATTGCTTCCAAAGACTTGATAACATCATTTACAATATTGATAGTAAATAGATAAACTCAACATCTCAGCAGTAGATCATTTCTCAAAGAGTAAGAGCTATGTCCTTGTCCATAACAATCACTCTCTTTGCATGCATACAGCACAAATTTGCATCTTCCATAACAAGGACCATTTACATTTCTGCAGCCTCTTTCAATACATCTAGGGCAACTCCTCGTATTCTTGCATCATCTTTGTACTCTTGCAAAATCCCTTTCACCACATGGGAAAAAGAAGCTTTGGGAAAAACCAATTCATGTGTGTGTGTGTGTGTGTGTGGGTGAGAGAGAGAGAGAGAGAGAGAGAGAGAGAGAGAGAGAGAGTCTCTCTCTCATGATGCAAGCCAAGAAGCTGCAGCCTTGCTCTAACTCCTTTTGGGCAGGCCTTATGAATGACAAAAGTCATTCAACTTATTTTCACATTATAGACCTTCTTTTAGAGATAACATGTGATAAATGCATATCATTTTGACCTAGTGGAGTAGTTTGTCAATTGAAAACATTCGCATTAATTAATGGAAATTATTCATTTTTAAAATATACATGTAGGCTTTCCATTCGGGTGCTTCATGCATCTCATCGAATATTTTCATGAACATGATTTGTTCCCCACAAACCTCATAGTAGTGGTAAGCAATCGACTACCAAAGAGGAACCTAACTAGCTAGTATGGTGTGAGGCGTTACTCCCACTACTTAGTCCAAAAGATGTCGACCTTTGATTTGCCATGACTTTGACTGTAGTAGTTGCACATGCGCTTGGAATGACTTTGCCTTAGGTAGCACATCAGGACCCACCAACATAGTAATGGTGTTGAGGCAAGCCACAAGCTCGAAAGGGATTTTAAAAGAAAAGTGTAAATATTCAAGCTTGCAATTTGCAAAGGTGTTGAAGTTTGAGGGTGGATGTTCCAACGTGTTGTTCATGGTAGACCTTCATTTTTCTCATGTCCTTGACTTCTTTGGCTACATTCTCATCTTTATATTCAAAGTGATGGTCTTTCACATTGTCTCAACTATGCTATCTTCATCTTGGTGATCAAATCAATCTCATCTTATCTTCATGAGCTTGATAGTCAAATTGACTTCAAATTTATGGAGCTTTTCATCTAGATTTTCAAGCTTGATGTATTTTCATTTTGACCATCTTCATGTTGAGCATCTTGATTCTTCATCCCTATGGTGGTGTTGATGTTGGTTCTTTCACATTTGACAAGTTTGGTCTCACCTTGAAAGTTCATTGTGAATCTTTTTTTTTTTAAAGAGACAAAATTGTGTTTAGCAAAAAATACTTATTAAACAAAACTCTATTAAGAAAAAAAAAGTCTCATCTTGATCATCTTCATCTTGATAGATATTGAAATGGACTCTATCTTTATTAGTTGCATGGAGCATTTTCATATGAGTTTTAAGCTTGATGTTCGATCTTAATTTTTATAATCTTCATGGGCATCTTGATTCTTCATCCCTATCTTGGTGCTGATATTACGTCTTTATCTTCGTCCTAGTTGCAACATTGATTCTTTTGTCTTCATCTTTAGATTGGTGAACAATCCGCCCAACAAGCTCAACGTCTTCGACACGCAAATGATCCATCACTTGATTATCTGTCGAATCAGATCACTGATTAGATTATATACGGCGGCTGCTGTTATTTGCAACTCTTCATAGCCTTGGCCCTTGGCTAGCCATATCTTGTTGGTCAACCTTCTGCTGCCGACAACCCCATAGCAGATATGATTGAAAGGATGCCAGAGCTACAGGAGACGATGAAGACCATCAGCTGTTCAAAATCAGAATCCAGCTTCCACACGCCATTTTATAGCTCTGCCCATCCTCATAAGCGTTTGTAGGCTGCAGCTGCCTCGCCATAGCCAAAAGCTTCGTCTCCTTTCAACCATCCCACCATTTCTATCCAACATAGCCAACATCTCCCTGTTTTCCCGAAATCGCTATCTCTTCGGCAGCGTCATTGCTATCAGGCCCATTTTCTCTTTAAATCTCGATTTCTTCTGAGATACCCACAGTGAATAACTCCAATTTCTCCTTCTCACTAGCCGCCTCAGAGATCGCTCCCATGGGTAACCTGCAGGTCTCAGCACGCAAGCGCGTGTCTTCTAACTGCATCCGCGTGGTGCATGCCAATGGCAAGGTGCAGAAGCTTCTCACTGCCGTTGTGGCTGCTGAACTTGTCGCCCACAACCCAAACTTCTTGATTTGCCACTCGAGCTCCCTGCGGGCCGGAAAACGCCCTTGCCCCTTGCATCCCGACACAGAGCTCCAGCTAGGCCATCTCTACTTCATCCTGCCCATTCGCACTTTCCAGTCTAGGTTAGCGTGGTCTCACGTCTCCTCTCTCGCGGAGAGCGCTAGCTCAAGGAGGCGAATGGGCGCGAAGACTAGTGGCCGTCTCCCTTCGTTTAAGATTTGCCAGAATGAGATTACGCTGTTTCGTTTGATTCAGAAAGCACATACCGTGCATATGAAGGCAACATCAAAGGACTTGCAAAAAATACGCGCGGAGGAGCTTCTGGAAGCAGTGCCCGAGCTGCCCTGGGTGAATGTCTGTGACACGCCCGACCAACAGACCAGATACATCGATCAATTAATCTCGAGAAGCAACTCCTGGAGGCCCAGACTCGCTACCATAGCGGAATTCAGATCAGGCGCTGAGGGCTTTGCGTCTTAGAACATGTTTAATTTGCATCTCCTGTCTGGAGCCAAATTCTGATCGCTGGATGGGCGTCATGCATTGTTATGCAGCAGCCAATTTGACGCCTATGTTGAGCTATGAATACTGTTCTGCTGCTTAAAGCTTACTCGACGGAGAGGCTTAGAGGAGGAGGGGAGCCCAACTTGGGCCGGCCATCTTCGATCAGTCTGAGAAGCTTTGATCTTGCACGCTATAGAGTGAGCGAGTTTCGTCTACATGGATTCCTCCTTGATGTCTTGCTCTATATACGTGAGTATCCGCAGTCAGATTCTTGCTTACACTTCACATACAGCCTGTACCCCTTCTAAATTTTGTACAAAGATCATCGTTACGAGCTCTATCCGAGCTGCCTAAACAGATTGTACAGGCTGACCCCTTTATGCAAAGATTGTAATCATGGGCTCTATGCAATCTGTCTAAGCACTTGCTACAGATTGTACAGTAAGAAGCTGAATTCCGCGTGAAATATTTCAAGCTCGTATTGTCTTCTAATTGCAAAATGTAACATGGGAGGTGGCCTTTTACAAAGTGCCTAAGTGTTCACATGAGTTGGAGGGGTTTCCACACACCTTTCCAAACAATCTTTCCGAAGGTCACTATTCACAATGCATTGTTGAGCGGGCCACGGGGTTTCACACACCCTTCCAAACAAGAATCTTTCCAAACGTTAGTATATGATGCATTGTTGAGAGTAGACTCTTGAGGGTATGTACTTGATTTTCATTGGTGGATGAGTGGGCGCCCAAGTTTAGCTAGCCAACTTGCTTGCCAGTTCTAGGAGAAGCTTTCCAATTATGGGAGAAGTGGTTTAGAAAAGTGGGTTCAAGAAGGTTAGCTTCTTCAACAGCGCTACTCGAGTTGGAGGCTTAATTACTCGTGTTGGAAACCCAAGGGGAATTGCTTTGCCTAGTTGATCCTTCTAATACTCAATTCTGGCAACATGAATCCTCCATTGGTAAGGGAACCGCTTTCCATTTCTTCCTGCTTGCAAAGCATAGCTTCATCATCTTATTCGTGATCGCTTCCCCGGATTGTTGCCAACACAATAATCGAAAGAGGAGGGGAAGAAAAAGAAGTGGAAAGTTGTTGTTCATTCCCATGGAACAAATTTGAAGTCTTTAGTGGGTAGGGGGTTTCATAGACCATTCCAAACAACAATATTTCCAAAGGTTAGTATTCAATGCATTGTTGACAGTGGATTGCAAGTGTACTTGAATGTCATTAGTAGGATGAGTGGGTGCCCAAGTTTGGGTAGCCAACCAATGCACAGTCAACTTGTTGCCCTTAAGTTGCTATCATGGGCATTAGTTAGCTACTACCTCACCTTTTGAAGTCTCCTCAATCTTGGCTATGAGTAACTGGTTGCTCCCATCATGTCTATTTAGACTTGAAAAGAACTTGATTCCAAAAGTGGTGATATTAAATCTCAAAATGCTTTAAAGGCTAAGGTATAAAACAAGCTTAAGTCACATGTCTAATTTTATACCCAACACTTACAAAGGTCACACTTTTAGTAAGTTGTTCCATGCCCTTATTACTACTTATAACATAATTTGTTCCCAATTTCACCTCTTCTTAAAGCTAACTACAAACTCATGCAGCCAAATGTTTCTGTATGTTGGGGTGGCAAACCTTGATAGTAGTGTTTTATTGAGAGTTGAGGTGCCATGAGCACATAGATTGAAGGGCAAAGGTATGTGATAAGGAATGTATTAAAGTAGCCACCCTAAGATGTGGACTACATGATGTGGAGATGTGGATTGAGGATATCCACAAGGAGAGATGTGGATGAGAGGATCACACATGTGTTGACTATTCAAAGGGCACTCTCTATATAAGAGGCCTATCATGTATTGTTGATATAACACATTGGAATAGATTGAGTGTTTCATGCTTCCTATCTCTCTCCCCATGGCTTTCGGTATTTGGTTTGATCCTCCGTGATCTTTATGCTCATTAAGTGATTGATTAGGCTAGTATGATCCGCACTTTGACATGGTATCAGAGCATAGGTTAAGCTCTCCTAGTTTAGCTCATCAGTAGTTTACTAGGATTGCTCCCATTCCTAGATTAGTTTTAGAATGTAAGATTAGTTTCAGATCTCGAGAGTTCTCTTGAGGTTTCATTGACATTCCTTATTAGGGAGAGAGAGAGAGGTGTGGTCTTCCTTGCTCCCTTGCCAGCGAGGGTAAGAGAGAATCGGTGGGAAATCGGTGGGAAAAGGAAATGGATGAGGAGAATAAGGGCGCAATAAGAGCGAACGTAGGCATAGAGCGAAAGCCAACCAAAGAGATTTGAGCCGTTGAAGGCATGAAGTAGCTAAAGGCCAATTCCAAGTGCAGATACCCTCCCAGAGTCTTTGATCATTGGCAGCCTTGCACCATTGCTGGCTCACACAAGACACTCACGCCAAAGTCTTGGAATAGAGGGACTGCTTTCAAATTCATATTGGGAAACTGCAACAAGCAAGAGCAGTGATAAAAGCTCCACTATCGAGGATGAGGAGGAAGAAAGTGAATCGATGGGTGCTACAATACATGCAAAGGATGATAAGTTTGAGCACAGCAAGCTAGTTTCCCAAGTTAGGAAGCCCATGAATTCTTTTCAAGTGTCTCGCATGAAAGTTTCATCGATGGAGCTCCCCATCATTAGAGAAGAATCGTTTTGGGCTCAAGAATTGCAATAGAACAACCTACAGCAACGGCTCTCCACTTGGGCTTGGCCACAACCAATAGTAGTAGCTAGCCCAAATGACAATTCCAGCTAATTGTACTCCTCACCCACAGCTATCTGCAATGCCAGCATGGCAGTGCCTGAGCAGCAGCTCAAGGCTTTCACAACGGAGCAATGACCTCCAGTCCGAGTGAGCAGCTTCCACCATGACGAAGCAACCACCTCCAATCTGCTCACCTGCAGCACCAGAAGGAGCAACACCTCCGTCGCGACATCAATAGCATCTTCACCTTCTTCTCCATGCCACCAGCCATCGACACTTCCCGCTCTCTGTTACCTTCTCCTTCTCCTTAAGGTTAGACCTTAGAAAAATGACACATGGCAGATAGGACTAGTTAAGTTAACCCACCTTAAGTCATAGTTAGGGGTGGTTAAGGTAGTATGGTTAAGTTCCATGCTTGGACCATAGTTCAGTTTATCTACCCTTGAGTTAACTCAGTCTGGTTAGAAGAATGCCACATGTCATAGCGCCACCTAAGCACAGTCCCTTTGTAAGCACAGGCCTGTTAGCAGCATGTGAATCCCTATGCCACATCATCAAGGCTCCCTCTTCTTCACAAAAATTCGATAAGCCGTAACTTGCAATCCACGAAGAATTTGCACATGCTCCAAAAAGGAAAAGTGATCAACTTTTCAAGCTCTACGCATCTACCAAGTCAGAATCATTGTTAGCAATTAGACATTGCCAATATTGAAAGAAATCAATTGGTAAGACCTTTGCAACAAATGACAAATCAAAGCATGAATGCACACATCATTGTCATAAGCATGCCAAAAGCACAAGTGCATGAGATGACCATAGCATAGAACATGGCATCCACACATAAAGCATTAAGGAACATGGAAGAACAAAGCATCATGCATCAAGCTACATCAAGCGAAGTGAACGCCATCAACATGAAGCATTGAGAAGCAACAACCTTGCCACCTTCAACCCATATGTTTTGTAAATCAAACCTGACCACCTGAGAGTAGCTATGAAAGCACCTAGGGGAGGATCACACATGTGTTGACTATTCAAAGGGCACTCTCTATATAAGAGGCCTATCATGTATTGTTGATATAACACATTGGAATAGATTGAGTGTTTCATGCTTCCTATCTCTCTCCCCATGGCTTTCGGTATTTGGTTTGATCCTCCGTGATCTTTATGCTCATTAAGTGATAGATTAGGCTAGTACGATCTGCACTTTGACATGTTTTAGGACTTATGGTTAAGTCATGGAAGCCTGGAGTACACGAGGCTCTTGGAATATATTAATTTAACTTTTTAATTGAATTCTCTTATTTGTCTGTGTTATTTGTCATTTGAGGGTAAATCATTACATGCATATCAATCTACATGTGAGGGTAAATCGTTACATGCATATCAATCTACTTTGTTCTCATAATTAGTATCAGAGTTGTGATTGCAAATACAATCATCTAGTCTATTATGAAGGTTGAACAATGTTAGAAAATTTCAGTGGCTCGATTTTTCCTATTTGGCAAGAGTTCAACTTTGCTTGATAGAGTGGATCTTATGGGCAATTGTTTTATGTATTGAGAAGAAACCTAGTAACAACCAAGGCATTGAGAAGATCTAGTTGTCGGAGACAAAGAACGAATGTGCATTGGGAACTCGAGAGATCACTTGGAAGTGGGGTTATTATCACAACCTTCACTTGTCAAAGCATGCAGAAGAGAATTGGGTGACAATAGAGACACTATTTAGTTCAAGGATGAAGAGTCCAAAGATCGTGTGGAAGCAAGAGTTTTTGGGAAGCAATGCTTTGAATGATGAACAATATAAACCAAGAATCCATACAACTTACTGCATCAGCTCCATAACTCGAAGTCTTTTTTTAAAAAAGCAAGTGAAATCAGCAAGATCTGGTGACTATGGTAAGCATACTTACCAAATCTTCAAGAAATCTTGATTGCAAGGAGATCCTAACAAGATTTCGGTAGCCCCTTCAATGTAGTCTGAAATGAGTTGTGTTGTTGGAGAGAGAACGATTCCATACGAGAGAATACTCCATCTCAACATGGATTCTTGGTGATGGAGCAGGCAGGAGGAAGCTTGCGCCTATGTGTGAGTGTGTATGAGAGAGAGGCAGTCCATGCACTGCAATGTCACCTGCACCAGAGTGAGTGAGAAGGAGGACAAGAGTTTCTAGCAATGGAACAAGAAGGAGGAAGATTTCACCTCTATTAGAGAGAGAGCTAGTGATGGAGTGGAAAGAATAGGTGCAAAGGGAGTAAGAATTGATGATCTTAAGAAATAATAGAGAAGATGAGTCTAGATCTGCACTTTTCATGGGCATGGTCCTCTTGGACACTTGGTTGCACAAAAAGTGAGACTCGCTACCGTCAAAGCTGGCTACCATTTGGAAAGAACAGGTGCAAAGGGCATAAGGATAGATGATCTCAAGAAGCAAGAAACACTGTATTCATTAATTTTGGGCTGATGCACTCTCCAAATTTATTTTTATAGTAAAAATTGGATAAAAAAATCATTTTTCAAAAACATATTTTAAAAAAAAGTTTTGAAGCTTAAAAAAATTGAAATTATGAATGTTAACAACCATTGAGCATGCTAATGGATCTGGCCCGTCCAAACCTATGGGTTTTGAGCCACAAATGGCTCAGTTTTGAGGTAGTCATCGGGATCGCACCAATTGGCAAGGATAGCACAATAGCCATTTGGATCCTATATATGGATAACACAAGAACCATTTGAAGACAGAGAGAAGGTTGAGAGAATCAACATATACCTTGGTGCCATATGGGCCCTAGCAAAGTGTAACAAAAGAGAGAGGATGATACAAGGAATAGGGCTGGCCCTCCCTTCAAAAGTTGACATGTATAAAAGGCCAAGTGGTTGACTTTGGTCTTCATTGTTGTATGCAACCTTTGAGAAATACAAGCTTTCTTCTTGCTCATGTGTTGATATTGAGGTTTGCTTGCTCTTTTTGTTTGCCTTTGGTGTTTGCCACAATCTCCCTTAACCTTCTTCTCCTTCTCCTTCCCCTCCCCTTCTTCCCTCCCCCTCCCCTCTCTCTTCCTCACCCCCTTCTTCTCGGTGGAAACCCCATTGCAACGATCAGGTAGGCACTCGAGTGACAAGAGTGAAGGCTTTACTACATAATGCTCCCACAAGGAGTAGCATAGGAGTGAGGAGCTCTGTCGGCATGCTTCCAGCATCCCCACGACATGTGTGTCTCCACTAGACGACATCTTTGGTGCCGCTGTCGAGGAGATATGAGGCATGATTTTGTGTTTGTTTAGCTTCCTCCCGTAAACATTTCCTTAGGCCTTTTTAGTGGAGATTAGGAGTGGATTGGAAGCAAAAACTATGAAGAAAGAGTGGTTTTAGAGTACAAAATCTCACTTTTCAATTTTCTATCCATAAAGCCATTTCTGGATGCATTTGAGCTTGTTTTTTATTGTTTTTTTATGTTTGTTTATACAAGGAGGTATCTAGAATGATTTATAATCTGGTTGTAGTGTCAAATCCAACTAAAACACTTGAAAATGAAGATTGGAGTGGAATTTTGAATTAGTTTTGGGTGCTTAATAGTCCAACTTGTAGAAACCACTTGTTTGTGTGCCAAAAGTTATTGTTTTGTGTTCGTGGTAGGTAGTTTAGGTCCTTAACAACCCCCCATGCACACAAACCTAGAACAGAACTTGAAGAACCACCAAGAATCATCAGAAAAGAGTCGGTGACACTGCGTGTTCCCAAAAAATTCCTATCCTGATGACCCGCCACCTTAGCTTGCTATCCCACCGACCTAACACATGTCAGTCACCTAACCTGCTGCTTTATCTATGATGTATCAAGGTTTGCTATCCCGTCGGCCTGACAGGCATTGACCTGGTGCCTTAAGTCTATCTCTACAACCCGTCGGCATACAACTAACCCTTCAATTGATGCCATTCTGGTATCCCTTCGAGGCAAGCCATCCTACTGGTGGGTGTTAACCCTACAACCGTTGCCATATTCCCATCTTGCCGACTTGAATATCATGCTGCCTGTTGCTTTAACATTAACCTTCCAACTCGGAGGCATACCAACCTCAACCCAACCCGTCGACACGTGTCAATTGCTATCTCTCCAACCATTGCCTTAAGACTTAAGACTATCCCTATGACCTGTCGGCATATAGCTAACCCTCTAACCGGAGAGAAAGCTCTGGGAACAAACTCTCGAACAAAAAATATAGAATTGAATTTGAAGCAGGGTGTACCTTCGCAGGGATCTCATACATGCACTTGAGGTCCGAGAGAATTTTGTCCAAGGGGCTTGAGCCTGAGGATAGCATTTCAAACTACATGCACCCCACCTTTCACCGTAGTTTTGGTTTAGCTCCAATAGGGAGTTCAATTCTCAGCTCTCACTCAGTGTTAATGCCTTGACGTAGTGATCCCTCTAGTTCAGACAAGACCAAGAGCTTGAATGAGAAAATGTAAGAACCCACTCGACCAAGGGCCTTCGCAACCCCTTACACCAGCATAGCTCCACCTCATTCCTCTGCTCCTTCCATAGCCTCTAGATTAAGGGGGACTATATTCAACATGTTTGGACGGTTAGGCCAAACGGATTCCGTAAAAATGGAGAACCATTTTGCCAACATGCCCACGGAAAGGGGAGGCCAGAAAGACAACCAGTGCTTGAGCCATAGGCAGGGACTCATGCCATCTTTGTGGACTCAAGACCCACATTCTTCACGGGGCACCCTAACCCAGAGCGCATAGAAGGAAAAGACCTGTGGATGAGGGACTTTGCAAGACAAAACCGTGGCCTTGGAATCTCGTGAGACTTCAAAGGGAAAAACTCTTATGAACCTTTGACTTTCGAGGTGGCTGCAACATTTGCTGGCTATGTGCCCTTGCAAGGTCCACCCTACACACTAATGCAAGGAGTGCCCATGCAGATGCCTAATAACCTGCTTCCACCCGGAGTTTGACAATTTACTCCCATGGCTACGGCCTCGATGTATTGGGAGTGGTCTTCATGGCCTCATCGTCGAGACCGTGACACACCGATGGACCTTGCTACTAGGGCAAGGCTAGAGGCCACCCCTACATCCTATTAGGCCACAACAATGCCGCCCCCACAAGCTTCCCAGACAGTGCTATCAGATGAGGTGATGCACATCCTGGTGGATGCACTAGGAAGGCGGGCCGCTCCACCCCCAACTGTACTTGTATTTCCAATAGGTATCACCAATCCCTCTAGAAGTCTACCCATAGCCATATCCAAGCTGATAGCTAAATTTCTCGAGAAGGAGATTCAATCTCCCACGTGGAGCAATTTGAGAAAATATGTGAATCATTCGGTGCTCGTAGAGATATGGAAATGGTGAATGCATTCGGCCTGTGCCTAGATGGCAAGGTAGGCCAATATTATAAGCCCTTCAATGTAGAGGAGAAAGTCAATTGGGAGGTGTTGTAGAAAGCCTTCATTGTAGGGTTGCCCCTAGTGGTCACAATTAATCAGTTGTATGAGGTGAAACATAATGAGAAGGAATCCCTTTGAGACTACATCGCTAGGATCAAACACCTCAATTCCCACTACCAACTGGATGAGAGGATGTGCGACATGTGACTGTTGCCATGCTTCCTCATCGGATTGGCAGATCTGAAGCTACATGACCACTAAATGGTTATGAACCTCACTTCTTTCAAACTTTGTAGCAGCAAAGTAGCCATCTATATAAGTGATAATATGATGGATAAGGATGTCAAGGACAAAACTACAACTCCATATGAGGTATCACAATCTGTAAGATCTTCCAATACGGAGCCTACCAAAACACTTATTTCATTAATTTTGGACTAATCCTAAAACTCCTTCCCAAATGAAAAGTTTACTTTATGAAAATGTTGTTCAAGAATCAAAAGTTTACTTCTTGGCACTGTTATTTCCACGTAATAAATTTTAGAATATCTCTCTATAATGTTGCACTTAATAACAATTTAAATTAATAATTTAATAAAAAATAAAAGTTTTATTACACTTAAATTAATAAAAGCAATTTAAATGTATGAAAAAATTATATGTATGCATGCATGCATGTATGTATGCATGTATGTTTGTATGTATGGCCCATGCATGACATTAATTTACCATAGGAGTCCTCCAAAATCTTCAAGATATTATAACGGTATTAACAAACATCTTTTGAGATTTAAAAACTTTAAAATCTAGTACATATGGAGTCACACACAATGTTGTGCATGCATGCATGGAATGTACATGTCCTTGATTCATCGATGAAAGGCCATTGATAAACTTCAAATGACGCATCTTGATGGAGGGCGAAAGAGAGGGAAAGAAGGGAAAGGGAAGGGAAAGGCAGAGACATGGAATGGAGAGGGAAAGAGAGGAAAGAAGAAAGGGAAGCATCGAGGAAGGAATGAAGGTAAGGGAAGAGCAAGGGAAGGAGAGGGAGAGAGAGAGAGAGAAAGAGGGGTGGGTGACGAGGAGGAGGGGAAGAGATCACGTTGTTGTGGCAGCACCAACTTTTTTTTTTCTTGGGGGGGGTTTGCCACCACGGTAGCACGATCTCTTGGGAAAGGGAGGGAGGAAGGATAGGAGAAGGGAAGAGAGAGGGAGAGAAGGGAGGAGAATGGGAAGAGAGAGGGAGAGAAGGGAGGACGAAGGAGAGGAAGAGGGAGAGGGGGAACAGAGCGTAACACGAGGGAGAGGGAGAGGGAGGGCAACGTGAGGGAGAGGGAGAGGGAGAGGGAGGAAGGGAGGGGACCACGTGGGGGGCGAGAGTAGAAGGAAGGGCGAGAGTAGAAGGAAGAGGGAGAGAGAAAGGGAGAGGGAGAGAGGAAGGGAAGAGTAGAGGAGGGAGGAAGGGAAGAAATCGCGCTGCCGTGGCAGCGCGCACAACAAAAAATAGATAATAAATAATAATAATAATTATTATTATTATTATTAATTTTATATATATATATATATAGGTCACTGCCGTGACAGTGCGATCTCTTGGGAACACTATACAACCTCTTGACTTTGAGGTCAAGAGGACACTTGAAAGGGTGGGGAAGAAAGGGAGGGAGAGAGGAGATGAGAGAGAGAGAGAGAGAGAGAGAGACAGGGAGAAAGACAGAGGGAGAGTGTTGAGATATCGAGCTCCACTCGCGATATGCCAGGGTGACTGTTGTGCATTTATGTCACCGACTTGTTAGCTGGAGATGCGGTTGGTACACCGCTCATGAATAATAGCTGGATGATAGCTATCCTTATCTACACTAGTTCGGGGCTCAGTTAGTATGCCACCTTAGTTAGTTGAGTTTGGTTTGAGACCCACATATAGGGTTCTTCTATTTCTTTGTACTAGAGTTCTTTTGGCTTTCACAACTAAGAAGAGGAAAACTGTTTTCAGCCTCCACCTTTGTGTGTATTCCCCCATTGTGCATGTGAGAAAGCCGCAAGTGAGACTCCTTCCCTCTCTCCCACAATCTTCACATGGTATTAGAGCCTTGTTCGTGGTAAGGAGCTCAAGAAAGCAAGCCAAGTTCGTGGTGTCCTGGTAAGAGGACTAGTGTTGCTTTCCTATTTCGAGTTTGGGAGCAAATCTCTGCAGGTAGCACAGCCAGAAGTGCAGGAATGCACTATTTCAGATTGAGATGCCCTTCGCGGTGTGGTGAGAGCGCAGTATATGCTGCGAGAAAAGGCGAAGCCCTGAGTGGCTTTATTTTTCTGATTTGAGGCCGTTTCAGGGCCCGTTTTGAAGGCGGAAGTTCTTCACAGGCACTCAGAAAAATGCCCTGTTTTTTGCTGTGCGACCACTGCATGGCTAGTCAGTGGAAAGGTGCCACAGAAATTGCATCGTATGCCTATGTGCAGAGATATTGGGAGTTGTAGATTCATGCCTGTTGCCTGTTGATGCCAAATCGTCACTAGGAAGTGACTGTGGGTAAAATACCACTTTCGTCAGTTTTGCAGATCTGCCCGTGTGAGGCAAAAGCTGTGTTTTTTGTAGTGACAGAATATTTTGTAGTGTTCTGTAATGGCATCTGATTCTCTTATACAGAATGTCACTGAAAAGCTTGACAAGAACAACTTCCAGGCATGGAAGTTTAGAATGATGAATTTCTTGATGGGAAAAGGCTATTGGGAATTCATCACAGGAAATGAAGAAGAACCTGTTCTTCCTAATGTTCCCAGTCAACAGGAAATGCAGGCATTTAAAGGATGGCATGAGAGAGCCAGGAAAGTTATGTACTGGCTGTCTATCAGTATTTCGGACTCCATGATTGTGCATATTCAGGATGCAAATATGCCAAAGGAGGCATGGGATACTTTGGCAAAAATGTATAGCACAAATACGCAAGCCAGGAAAATGCAACTCAAACAGGAGTTGCACAATGTGCAGAGAGAAAATTTGAACATAAATGACTACCACATGAAAGTGAAGAAAATTGCAGATGCACTTGCTTCCATTGGGTCGCTAGTGGATGATGACGATTTGGTCTCTGTGACCTTGAATGGTCTAGGAAAGGATTATGCACAGTTCCGGACATCCATTGCCGTCCGTGAAAAATTTCCTGATTTTGAGGAGCTGATTGCTCTTCTAATTTCCGAAGAGCAAAGAAATGGGGGTGCATCTTCTTCAGTAGGAACTTCAAAAGAAACTGTCTTCTACTCAAATGCTAGTAGAGGTAGAGGCAGAGGTAGAGGAGGCCGATCTGCAGGCCGTGGTAGAAATCAGAATATGCAGCAAATGCAAGAAAACCAGTCCTATGCAGGAGGACATGGTAACTCTAGAGGCAGGGGGAGCCAAAGAGGCCGTGGTAGTTGGCAGAGAAGCCAAAATACAAACAGCAATGTTGAATGCTACTATTGTGGCAAAATGGGTCATATGGCTAAGGACTGACAACTAATCTTGCCTTGTATCTATTCACAGAACCATCTGCATTGTGCTTGATCTTATAAACCCATTTACAGCCAATTGCATTCTTGCCTTTAGGCAAAGGCACCAATTCCCATGTAGCATTAGCATCCAAGGCATCCATTTCTTCATCCATGGCTTTCTCCCATTTTTCATTTCCCATGGCTTGCTCAAAAGAAGTGGGTTCTGGTTCCTGTATCACTTTGACCATATAGGCATAGTGAATGGTTGTAAATCCATCATATTTCAGCCTATCCACAGGATACCTAACCCTGGTAGACCTGCGCAAAATAGGCTCACTTGCAGGTGCTCTCAAAACATCCCTGGTCTTCCTTACTCCAGGTGTAACAACAGAAGGAATACCCAACTCATCATCAATGCTCTGTTCTGAGCCACTGGATTCACCATCCACACAAGAGTGACCTGCATTCACATAATACATGGGCTGATCTACCTTCTCTTTTCCTTTTCGTGATACCTGCGTACCACTCTCTGCATTGCTTTGAGGGGATTCTCCTGATCTCAATCTGCCTGTCCATGGCGAAGTATGTGAACCACTGGTAGAGGACACTCCAGGTCCACTGATATTTTGTGATTGTTGCTATGCATTCTGTGCAGCATTACCATTTTGTACATCTACATCAATCATCACATTTACTGGTTTATACCAGCTGCTCATCTCATCAAAAACAACATCTCTGCTCACTGTGAACTTACGTGTAGAAGGGTTATAGCATCTATACCCTTTCTGCTGTAGAGAATAACCAATAAAGATGCACTTCTCAGCTTTTGGATCCAACTTGGACCTCAACTCATCTGGCACATGGACATAGGCAATGCAACCAAAAATCTTCAAATGAGAAATATCTGGTTTCCTACCAGTATACATCTCCTCTGGCGTCATGCCATGTATTGCTGCAGTGGGAGTCCTGTTCATTATATAGACTGCTGTAGCAATTGCTTCAGCCCAATAATAATCTGGTAGATCTTTTTCATTTAGCATAGCCCGAGATACCTCTCCAATATGCCTGTTTTTTCTTTCTGCAATTCCATTTCTGCAATTCCATTTTGCTGTGGGGTATGGCTGCATGAATACTGCTGCTTTATACCATGCTCCTGCAAGAACCTTGCAAACTCATTTGAGAGGTACTCTCCCCCTCCATCTGACCTTAGGCATTTTATTTGCAGGCCTGTTTCTTTTTCAACCATAGGTTTGAAAGCTTTGAAGTGCCCAAACACTTCACTTTTCTTTTTCATAAAATACACCCACAGTTTTCTACTGAAGTCATCAATAAATGTGACAAAATAGTGACAGCCTCCAATAGATGCAGCTTTTGTAGTCCACACATCAGAGTGGATTAATTCCAATGGCTTTTTACTCTCTTGAACATGCCTAGGAAAAGGTTTCCTTACCTGTTTCCCAAATTGACAAGCTTCACAAACCTTGTGCATTTCTGCAACCTTGAATTTAGGCAATCCTGCAACAATATTTTGGGCTTGCATTGATTTAAGTCACTGTATATTAACATGACCAATGCGTTTGTGCCAGATATCAATATCTGCAACTACACTGGTCTCATGTGCAAACATTGCTGCACTCAATTCAGGCATGTCCGCATCCAACGTAAACATCCTGCCCTTCTTCTTTCCTTTTGCTATCAAGCGACCATTATTTTTCATATCCTCAACAAAGCATCCATGAGGATTAAATCTGACCTACAAGCCCTGCTCAACCATTTGACCAATAGAAACTAGGTTCTTGGTGATGTTCAGGACATGAAATACATCAGACAAGTATTTCTTTTTCCCATCCTGCATAGACAAAGGAATTTTGCCAATCTGCACAATAGGATGTGCAGTATCATCACCAGTCTCCACAAATCCTGGCTTTTCCATTTTCCTTGCATCTTGCATCCATTCTGCATGACCTGTCATGTGGTTTGATGCACCTGAGTCAACATACCACACATCATTTTGTTCTTCTGCACTTGTCACAGAATTGGTCATATGCTGCACCATAAAAAGATGCTCATTTCTGTCATCACCCTGCCTGCTAGAAGATGCATAATTGCCTTGCGGCAATTTTTACCAACCCAACAAATCTGGCCTGGTAATAGTCATGTAAATCAAACTTCCTACTATGCGTCTGTACATAGTAGGGTCCTCCAGATGCTCACCTGCATCTGCGCTCAGCTTCACATTCTGCTCCAAAGGAACTGAAATAAGCTTACAACCTATCATCCCATATTTGGACAGCATGTCCAGTCCATACTGCCTCTGCAAGAGCTATATCCCACTTGGTGATCTAATCACCTCAATGCCCAAGAAATAATGCAGCTCTCCCAAATCCTTCATCTCAAACTTCTGCCTCAATAGCATTTTCACATGAAGGATATCTTCATCACTATCACCTGTGATGATCAAATCATCAACATAAATGACCAGCAGCATAATCGCTTTCTCTGTTTTTCTCACATAGAGTGAGAAATCTGCCTTGGAAATCTAAAAGCCAATAGTGACAAGATACTGTCCTATCTTGTCAGACCATGCTCTAGGTGCTTGCTTCAAGCCATACAAGGCTTTCTTCAACCTGCAAACAAACTCAGGATGAGTAGCATGAACATAACCTGCTGGTTGCTCCATAAAGACCTCTTCTTGCAAATCACCATGCAAGAAGGCATTCTTTACATCCATCTAATGTAAAGACCATCCCTTTGATGCAGCCATAGCAATGGATGTTCTTACGGTTGCCATCCTTGCAATCGGGCTGAAAGTTTCTTCATAATCAATGCCATATGTCTATGCATACTCCTTAGCCATCCTTGCAACCGGGCTGAAAGTTTCTTCATAATCAATGCCATATGTCTGTGCATACTCCTTAGCAGTTGACTTGAAGTCCACATGATGAATGAGAGAGTCGGCCAAGCAAAGAAAGGCTTGTTTAAGTTTAGGAACCTATGCCTTGAAAATTATGATGTTTGTAGGTAATTTGTGTCCATCAACTGGTTCCTTTCCTAATCTTTAATCGCCTTCCTTTCTTGCAGCGACTTTGCCTTGCTAGAAGTGCAGCAATGGCTGCATGTGAGGTAGCTTGGTTGCATAAGCTACTCTATGATATGCATCAGTCTACAAATGGGCCAGTTGTCATTTATTGTAACAACATGAGTAGTATACATTTGGCAAAGAACCCAGTCTTTCATGCTAGAACAAAGCACATTGAGGTGCATTATCACTATGTGCGGGAGAAGGTTTTACTAGGTCTTATTGATCTAGTTTATGTCAGCACAGAGGATCAGGTAGCTGATATCTTCATGAAAGCATTGGGTGCAGAGAAGGTGCGCAAGTTCAGAGACCTGCTTGGTGTGCAGGAATTGGGATTGAGCTCGAGGGGGAGTGTTGAGATATCGAGCTCCACTCGCGATATGCCAGGGTGACTGTTGTGCATTTATGTCACCGACTTGTTAGCTGGAGATGCGGTTGGTACACCGCTCATGAATAATAGCTGGATGACAGCTATCCTTATCTACACTAGTTCGTGGCTCAGTTAATATGCCACCTTAGTTAGTTGAGTTTGGTTTGAGACCCACATATAGGGTTCTTCTATTTCTTTGTACTAGAGTTCTTTTGGCTTTCACAACTAAGAAGAGGAAAACTGTTTTCAGCCTCCACCTTTGTGTGTATTCCCCCATTGTGCATGTGAGAAAGCCACAAGTGGGACTCCTTCCCTCTCTCCCACAATCTTCACAGAGAGAAGGGAGGAGAAATGAGAGGGAGAGGGAGACAGGGAGGGGAAGGGGAGCGCAACATGAGGGAGAGGGAGAGGGGAAAGGGGGCGCAATGCAACACAAGGGAAAGGGAGAGAGAGATGGAGAGGGAGAGGGAGAGAGGAAGGGAGAGGAACATGATGAGAGGGAGGGTGTGATTGAAAATGAGTTACGGGAGAGGTGAGAGTCAATATACTTCCCTACTTACATTTCACTCTCTTCCCCCTCCCCTCTTTCCCTTTTCCCCTTTCTCACCTTCTCCCCTTCCCCCTCCCCCTTCCCCCACTTTTCCCTCCCCCTTCCTCCCTTTTCCTCATTTTCCCCCTTTTCCTCATTTCCCCCCTTTCCCCCTCCCCCATTCCCCCCTTTTTCCTCCCCCTTCGCCCCTTTTGCACATTCCCCCTTGTGTAGGCATCAATCCTGCATATTATGATGCATGTAAAAATTATCATGCCCATCAGATATGCTTTGGATGTTCAATTTTGCCACAGACCCCGTTTTCCACCAAGTAATATGCCAAAAGAAACTATGTGAGATGTGTCATAAGAATGCGCTCATAATTGACGGACATGATACTTTACACATGTGAATCCAACCTATGTTGAGAGGCATGTAAATTATTGTGCCCATCGTATATGCTTTGGATGGTCAAACTTGCCACAAACGCCGTTTTTCATGGTGTTATGAGAATCTGAGCTGTGTCATTCAAATGTGCTCATACTTGATGGGCACGATACTTTCCAAACGTTTTCTATAGGCTGGAATTTGAAAATTCTAACCATTTAGATGACTCTAGATGGCTTATGCCGATTGATTAGAGTACTTGGAGGGCTAAATTTGGGTCTCATATGAGGAAGTTATGTTAATTTTTGGGCGAATTTATCAAATTTCAAGTTTGAAATATTAGCTAAACTAGAAGGGAAAGGGGGGGGGGAGGGTAAAAAAGGGGGGGAGGGGGGAAAAGGAGAAAGGTGGGATGGGAAGGGGGGGAGGGGAAAGGGTGGAAAGGGGGAAGGGGGGAGGGGAATGGGGGAATGGGGGGAGAGGAAGGGGGAATTGGGGAAAGGATTGAAGGGGAGAATGGTGGGAAGGGGGGAATGGGAGAATGGGGAATGGGGGGGAGGGGAAGGGGGAAAGGGGAGAAAGGGGGAAGGGGGGGAGGGGAAGGGGAAAGGGGGAATGTTGATACAACCATAGTACCAACAATTATGTCACACTCCGAGAGATCATTGACTATCTTCGAGCAGGAAGCAGACAACTTTGAGGAGGAGCGTGCAACACCAATGAGAATAAAGAAGAACAAAATGATGAGGGACAACATGTTTCTCCTGAACATGCCACTCAAGATTCACAGGACGAGGTAGATGAGGCAGAGGAGCTTGATCCCAATGCTCTTTTTCAGTTATGAATGTATCATGTCCATTGGGTAGGTGTGCGCTTGAATAATACACCTCAGATCGTGTTTTTTGGTGGCGGTTGTGCATAACACTTCATGAAAAATAGGGTTTGTAGCGAGTTTGACCATCCAAAGCATATCTGATGGGAACTATACTTGGTACAAGACTCAAAAAAGGTGAAATTGACACGCATGCAAGGTATCATGCCCATCCGATATGTGCGCACTTGAATAACACACCTTAAATACTATTTTTTGGCGGTTTTGCATAATACTTGATGAAAAACTGGATTTGTACCGGCTTTGACCATCCAAAGCATATCCGATGGGCATGATACTTTACATGCACCTCAACATAGGTGGATTGACGTGTGTACAAAGTATCATGCCTATCGGGTATGAGTGCATTTGAATACACACCTCAAATACTATTTTGTGGCAATTGTGCATAACACTTGATGAAAAATGGGGTTTGTGGCATGTTTGACCATCCAAAGCATATCCGATGGACACGATATTTTTCATGCACCTCTAATTATATTATATTAATACATGTGCAAAGCATCGTGCCCATCAAGTATGAGAGCATTCGCATAATACACGTCAGATACTATTTTTTGGCGGTTGTGCATGACACTTGGTGAAAAACGGAGTTTGTGGCACGTTTGACCATCCAAAGCAAATCTGATGGGCACGATATTTTGAACACGACTCAACATAGATTGTATGGATGTGTGTGCAAAGTATTATTCCCATTGGGTATGAGTGCATTTGAATGACATACCTCTAATACATTTTATGGCATATGTAAATAACACTTGGTGAAGAATGGGGTTTCTGGTGACTTCAACCATCCAAATCATATAGGATGGGCATGATACTTTGCACAAAGATCAACATAGGTGGATTGACACACGTGCAAAGTATCATACCCATCAGGTGTGTGCACATTTGAATAACACATCTAGAGCGTGTTTTTGGGCGGTTGTGTATGACACTTAGTGAAAAATACAATTTGTGGCGAGTTTGACCATCCAAAGCATATCTGATGATGATACTTGGCACAAGACTCAAAAAAGGTTAAATTGACATGATTGAAAGGTATCATGCCCATCCGGTATGTGCGCAATTAAATAACACACCTCAAATACTAGTTTTTGACGGTTGTGCATAATACTTGATGAAAAAGTGGGTTTGTGCCGACTTTGACTATCCAAAGCATATCCGATGGACACAATACTCTGCACACACCTCAACATAGGTTTTATTGACATGTGTGCAAAGTATCGTGCCCATCGGGTATGAGGGCATTTGAATAACACACCTCAGATACTATTCTTTGGCAATTGTGCATAACACTTAGTGAAAAATGGACTTTGTGTCACATTTTATGATTCAAAGCATATCTGATAGACACGATATTTTTCATGCATCTCTTATTAGCTTAGATTAACATGTGTGCAAAGAATATCCCGTCATTGTTTAATTCTGATGGTGTGCGACCTTCATACTGAAGACTCCCGATCTCAACATGGAGGACATGCAACACCCTAGCTACGCATGCTGTAGGCTCCCACTCTTTGTAAATAGATGGATATAAGTCTATAAAACAAATACAAGGGCATAAGATAGTAGTGTCAACATCCCCAAATAAATACAAATACTCTAAAAAGAAAATGAAGTACTAGTATACTTTGAAAAGCTTACAATTGGGCCTATGATATGGAAGTCCTACATTTGGATGCACATATATGTTTGCATGGGTAAAGACATGCTGAATATATACTTGTGTCACTGTGTTACTGCCAGGAGAAATTTCAAAATCTAAGATCCTTCCCTTCCAATGTTTGGAGATGTCCATTGCATCCTTCCGACCCACTTTGTAGCACCCATGATTAGTGGGTTGCATTGTGATCCAAGAATATTTCCTGTAGAGCTGAGGAATCTAGTCCCCATGCTCATCCTTAACATTCTTCAATACAATAGACTGTAAACTACTTTTGTATCTATCATTTTCTACTTCCATAGTTTTGCCCCTGTACTATATGATTAAAATTAGCTCTTTCTTCTTCCAAAGACCCTCCAAATTTATGTCTTCTATTCTCTCTTTCTCTATCCCTCTCTTTCTCTTTCTTTACAACTCTCTGTCTCTCTCTCTCCCTCCCCCTCCTTCCCTCTCTCCTTTAACTAAACCTCTCAAAAAAACAAGCAAAATATTATTACAAAAAACATAGAATACTTCTCTCTCTCAGTGTGTCTTCCAAGGTACCCCTCACACAAACAAACATCAAATTTTTTTGAAATACTTAGTTACGATATGCTCTCTTCCTGCTCTGTTTCTCCACAAATAAAGAAAACATTATCAATATCATATCACTCTCTCTTTCCCTCCCAAAACTCGTTGATTAGGATCTCTTTTCTTCCTTCTTTCTCAAATACTTCTAAGACCTAGCAGTTTGAAATACAATCTCTGTCTCTCTCCCTCAATCATCCCCTCAACAAAAGAAAACATAGCAGTTCAAAATATAATCTCTGTCTCTCTTTTCCCTTCCTCTATCTACCCCTCCTATACTAGCAAATAAGAAAATGACTATTTTCTATCTCTCTCCCTCACTCATCTCCTCAAACAGATTAAAAAACACAGCAATTTCAAATATAATCTCTCTCTCTCTCTCTCTCCCTTCCTATATCTATCCCTCCTATAATAATGAAGAAAAAAATGACTATTTTATCTCTCTCTCCCTCACTCATCCCCTCAAATAGAATACAACATATCAGTTCAAAATAATATATATATATATATATATATATCTCCCTTCCTTTATCTATACCAGCGAAGAAAAAAATGTCAAAAATCGTCTTATAGTTTTATATATGATCTACCTCAATATCTCGCTCTTCCCTGTCTCTTGTAACAAACATATAAACAAATCGTGATAGAAAAACATATCTACTTAATACAAACAAAACTTTCAAGATGAAATCACTTCATTACCTGGAAAGTATGTGTTCCTTCTTCTGGAGTTGACTCTATATACTCCAAAAAGGTAGAGAAAGAGCCGAAAATGATACAACACCCGTTTTTCTCACTCTTCCAAGTAGGTTTAGGTCACAACTTCAAGAGGTGACTCTCTATACTCCAAAAAGATGAGGAAAGAACCGAAAATGAGAGAACACCTGCTTTTCTCACTCCTTCCAAGCAGATTTAGGTCGCAACTTTGGTTTCTAAGAGAGAGTGAAATAAGTAGAGAATGAATGGAAAAGAAGAGGGATGAATAGAGCTTTGACAGAAGTTTCTTTGAACGATTTTCAAATGTGGAAGAAAAACGTGAGCAAAGAGGAGAGAGAATGACTAAGCAAAAGTGGAAAGAAGATATTTTGAAACCAGCTGCTAGAAAGTGGTGGGAATGAATGTTTGAAACGTTTTGGAAGAGAGAGAATAGGGGGAGAGTTGGTTAGGAAGTCAAAGTTTGGGCCAAATGGTTGAACCAAATGGAAAACGTGAGCATAATTTTAGCTAGGGGATAGTTTGCCCTAGGAGGAAAACAAGGAGGCCTGACATGGTCAGGGCAGGCCTATCAAAGATAATTTTTTATTGTGAACCACCAATGACGTTTTTTGGGGTATTTTGACAAAAAATTAAAAATTCCCCTAGATTTGGGGAGCCTCTGTTACAGAGAAGTCCACATGGCATAATCTCCTTCATAGATACCATATTCCCTTATCCAAGCCTCTAATATTTTAGTAATTCTCCAAAGGGTGTTGAGAGTTGTGGTGCCATGAGCACTTGTAGAGCAAAGGTATGAGTAAAGGGAAAGCTGCCACATGGCATGGAGGAGATATCCCACATGTGAGTAGGCAAAATGGATGTAAGTACCCTCACCTATAAAAGGGAAGTTCATTTGAAGTAATATCAATCAAGCATTTTGCACTATCTCAAGATTCTCTTTATGAGTCCAAGCTAATCTATCTTGGAACCTAATTGACTTGAGGTACATGTCATGAGCACTCTCTTCATCATGTTTCCACACAAGTTCCATCCACCTTAGAGTGCTCCATAAATCCTGAGGCACGCATGTTTTGTCATGGTATCAAAGCATAGGTTTAGCTTTCCTAGTTTAGCTCATTAGTAGTTCACTAGGATTGCTTCCATTCCTAGATTAGTTGTAGACTGAGGTTGAGTGTTCTCTTTTAGTGTTCATTCTTTCATTCTCCCGTTGAAAGAATTCCATCCATGAGAGTTAAAGATTTCCGTTCAATTGTTTTGTGAGAGTTCCATTATGAAAAAGAGAGAGCTCTTGTGAGTCCACTCTTTGTGCTGAGAGAGAGAGATAAGGAGAGATCCTATTATTTGAGAGAGAGAGCCCAAAGCTCTACTAGTTTTAGAGAAAGACAACCCATCGAGCTCCAGCTTCAAAGCCATATGGGCTGTCACCATCAACAGTGAGCAACCTCAACAGGAGAGAGCTCCTCTGCCACAACTCACAATTAGCTGCTCCTCCACGAGCTACATGAGTAGCAAAAGTGGATGTCTACACAGTCCCCTCCTCATGTCTTGGCTATACTCCTTCATCTTAGGAGCTCGCCAGCACTGGCTGCAGCCAAAACAACAGACTCGAAGGTTGTCATGCATACATTAGCTTCATACTGGATTTGATGTGGCCGCAATGGCACCTCCCATTTCTGGAACAGTGCAACAACACCATTGCCGCCATTGGCATAAAAGCTTCCTTATCTACTTTTAGCCGGAAAAGTAATCGAGACCAGAGGCTATAGACTAAGTATGGCGACGCTCAAAGGCCATAGAGAAGAGGAGAGCATGAGGGCGAAGGGATGTCATAGGGGTGAAAAAGGAATTAGAAGTGGAGGGAAGGAAAAGGGAGACTATGACACAAGGGGAAAGGGAGAGGGGGAAGAGAAGCATGAACATGATAGGAGGAGGAATGTTGAGATGTAGACATCAAGGGAAGTGAACCATACTTTATTTGAAAGAAGGGATGAGAGGGAAATATCAAAATACTAGCTAGGTGGCTTTACAAGAATGAGCATGTCTCATCATGGAATAGCCCCTTCCTTTTATAGCCAAAAGCGGGGGTCTCTCCACATTAATGTATCCTCCCACATGCATGGTGTGTGTGGAAAAGTCTCCCATGTGGGCTAGGTGGGTACGCACTCTCAATTGTGTGCGACAACCCTTTGCCTCAATTTTCCACATAAATCAAGCCCCATATCTCAAGTCTATGATACTCCCTTGGTCTCTTTCCAATTTTATAATATGTTCAAACCTCTAGGAGGACAAGTGGAGGGTTGGTACAAGGAATCTTGCCACCTCATCCTACTTTCCCCATTATTTAACTAGCTCTCTTTGTCCTTCTATACCTCCCCCACATGGGCCTATCCCATATGGAGGGAATAACTCAATATAATAGCCATCTCCACCCATTTTATATTGCTTCTCCCATGGACTTTGAGCCATATCTCACTTAATGCATCCTAGGTGGAGGGGTGGCACATGGAGGAGCCATGCCACCTTGCATTTTATAATATTACTATCATGGATTATGTACAACACACCTTATGGATCCTCTTACATGGAAGGGTGGCACATGGTCATGCCCTGCCACCTCAACCTTGGGCCCTATGCACACCATATTTTATTATACTATTGCCACATATACAAACACACATACATATTAATGCCTTTTTCCTTAGACAATTTTATCCATAACACTACACCAACAGTGGCTCTCCAATGGCTTTTGCATCGGCTAGCTCCAAAGTGTATGCACAAGGTGCCAATAAACATCAATGAGCCTCTACAACTCCAAGCTCCAACAAAACAACAGACATTCGTGAAGCATCATCGTGCACTGATGGTCGCCTATTGCACTGAGGCTTTGGAGAGCCTATCATCTGAAGCAATGACACGCCTTCTATGCCTCTTGAACGATGCTAAGCCCAGCATCGATGACCACCGAGAAGCTCCAAGGGTCTAGCAAAGGCTCACCACCTCCACAGCAGCTCACGGAGCAGCTCAAGCAGCCAAAGCTCCACAGCAAGCGGCTCATCAACAAACCCATCTGCAGAAGACGATGCCATGTGGTAGATAAGGCCACATGGTTAACACAACCGTGGTTAGTATGTACTTTGGTTAAGCCACATTCACCTTGGGTTAGGACTATGGTTAGACTAAGGGTTATCATGATTGAGTTTGTTGGCTTGGTTGGGTTAACAAACTGCCACATGGCATAGTTCCAACTAAGCACACAATCCCTTCACAAGCACACTTTGTAAGCAACATATGAATCCATATGCCACATTACCAACTGCCCCTCTTCTTTCTAAGAACTTTGACAAGTCGTAACTTCCAATCCAAGAAGAATTTGGCCATACTCTAAAAAGGAAAAGTGGTCGTCTTTTCGAGCTTTATGCATCTATCAAGTCAGAATCATTGTATGCAATTAGACAATGCAATTAGACACTACCAATATTGAAAGTAATCAATTGGTAAGACCTTTGCAACAAATGGAAAAGCAAAGCATGAATGCACACATCATTGTCATAAGCATGCCAAAAGCTCAAGTGCATGAGATGACCATAGCATAAAGCATGGCATCCACACATAAAGCATTAAGGCACATGGAAGAACAAAGCATCATGCACGAAGCTACACCAAGCAAAGAAGCAAATGCCATCGTCATCAAGCCATGAGCCAAAAGGTGACATCAATGGAATAGATTGAGAAACCAAAACCTTGCCAACCTTGCCTATATTTTGTAAATCAAGCCTGACACCCTGAAAGTAGCCATGTAGACACCCAGGGGAGGATTTGATCTTGTAACTCACATCTAACCACCTTGCAGTAGCCAAAGGATCATGGCACCAAGGGGAGGTGTTGAGAGTTGTGGTGCCATGAGCACTTGTAGAGCAAAGGTATGAGTAAAGGGAAAGCTACCACATGGCATAGAGGAGATATCCCACATGTGAGTAAGCAAAATGGATGTAAGTACCCTCACCTATAAAAGGAAGGTTCATTTGAAGTAATATCAATCAAGCACTTTGCACTATCTCAAGATTCTCCTTATGAGTCCAAGCTAATCTATCTTGGAACCTAATTGACTTGAGGTACATGTCATGAGCACTCTCTTCATCATGTTTCCACACAGGTTCCATCCACCTTAGAGTGCTCCATAGATCCTGAGGTACGCATGTTTTGTCAAAGGGCCCTTTTTTAGTCCAAAATATTTGTAATGGCTTGAGTTGCTCAACTTCACAAAAATGCTATGCTTAACTTTTGAGCTACTCAACGTGACCTTCATGAAGATCGATCCATTTCTTGGCATTGCAAAAACTCTTGCAATATTATTTTGGTGGCCTGTTCCACCTATGAATGTGGCCCATATATTGAATCATTGTGGCACTCAAATGCCAACCTTGTGTGGCCTGAATTAGGAAAATTACCAATGCAATTAAGGTCTTGAAGCATTGTGCCCACTCTATGGTCATGGGAGAGCACTAACATTGCTTTGGAAACACTTAGGAATAAGAACAAAATAAGATAGATTTGGAGGCACTTAGTGGATCCAAAGGGTGGAGATAAGGGTGGAGTTGGAAGGGTAGTAGGAGGGTTGAGTATGAGACAAGGGTGGGAGACACGGTTGGACTAGTGTGAAGTCAATGAGGGTTGTGGAGACTCAATGAGGATGGTGGTGACAATGAGGGTAGAGCAATGTGAAGTTGATGAGGGTAGTGGAGACAATGAGGGAGCAAGGTGAAGTCAATGATGCTTGGAGAACTAAAAATATGGTCTAAGATGGTGCTAACTAGCAATGCCCATTAGCTATTCAAAATGCAAACGTATTTGTTCTCTCTCTTTCAAAGTTTGAAATATTATCTTTCAATTATGTAAGAATGTGGACATTTGAGATGACCTCCATCTATCTCCCTCGATCTCTCTCTCTCACATACACACATAGATGTCTCCATGATCCCCTTGTACTTGCAAGAAACAAAGCTTCCTTCTTTTGAGGAGCCTTGTGGAGCAACTACTATGAGCCTCCTCCTCCTCCTCATCATTGTCATCATCCTCCTCCTCTTTTGTCCCCTGTCTTGATGTCTCTATCTCTCTCTTACTAATTGAACCTCCTTCCATTCCTTCAAATTTCTTTCCTTGTTCTCTCACTTTCTCCTTCTCCATATCTTTCTAGAGAATCGTGCATTGGTGAGGCATTGGTATTACATTAGGAAGGTGTCATTGCAACATAGATAGTATGTCCAATGGAGGTTACTGTATTGCTTGAAGTTATTCTTGATATCTTGGATATTTCCTCGACTAATTCTAGCATATGTTTGTTTATATTTTGGCTAATTATAGCATATGTTCATTTATAGTTAGTGATTGAAGACTCTAGAAGGGATCCATTACAAATCATGGATCCCAACTCACAACATCCATATGATCTTAGCATCATTAGGCAATATGAGAGAAAGAGAGAGAGAGAGAGAGAGAGAGAGAGTGAACAACAAGAGGAGAGGTGTATGAAGTGTGATGGTAGAGTGCTGGCTCTTAAATGTCAGAGAAATGCTAAAAATATATGGTGCGGTTGTCAAAGTTTTAAAGGACACGGGACTAACAATACTATTGTAGAAAAGCAGCGTGAAATCTAGAATCTAGTTAATCAACACCCTGTCCTATGAGCAATCTAGGAGCAAGCTATATTGGAGGAGGTTGCTATGCAAACTGGTACTGTTGCAACATTTAGCCCTTGTCAAGCAGCTAGATTGTACAGTAGCATTGTTTTTCAAGAATGCAACACTATCCATGATGGTCAATTAAAAGGAAAAGATGCCTATTTCAAAATTCTCAAAGGTCCTTATAGTCCCCCCTCGTGCTGCTTGTATAAGGAAAAAATGTGGGTGGATGCTAATAAACCATTCTCATTGGCGTCATGTCAAAAGCAAAAAAGATGCAGGGCAATTGCATACAAAATGAAAGAATTGGCATTCATATTTTGGAAATATGAGACGCGTGTATCTCCTAACAAGCAAGATGTTTGCCGAAAGTGAATGGGAAATTTTTTTAACATAAAACACCCAATGCACCTACTCGATGAGCCTCGGGTAATCAATCTTGCTAAACTAACTTAACCTTGCAAGTGATGTGATTAGTTAATATGGATTGTGAGTTTGCACATGCTCTATTACCATATATGCTTTTGTCACTATACATATGTGTGCATTTGCATGTTTTTCTACTCTGAACTCTATGCTATTTAGTAGGAGTAATTTGCTACTTAGTCCTTCATGTCATAAAATTAGTCCTAAACATGTTCTGCTATTCTAAAGTTTATGCTATTTAGTAGGAGTAACTCATGCTACTTAGTATTTCATGTCATAAAATTATAACTTTTTATGAGTTGACAAATAGTGGAAAATATTGTGATATTTAGCATCACAATTGAGAACTAGCATAATCCAATAGCTAGATAGTGCCAAGTTCATGGTCTACTAATAATAGGCAAGGTCTGTTAACTAGCATACTGCTAGTCACTACATTATGCTATCTAGATTGGCCTTGTAACAAGCACGGTCTAATAGCTAGCATTTGAAGGTTCCAAGTATTATTTTCTAAGTAGCATTGTTTGATGCTAACTAGCATGGTCTAATACCAATCATGGTCTTATCTACATTATACTAACGAGTAGGGTCTACTAACTAGCATTTGATGCTTTTGAATAGTTGCTACTAATTAGTAGCATGGTCTGATAACTAGTATGGCCCATTAACTATATAATGCAGACTATCATGGCCCATTAACTACATTTTGTTAAATATTAGGGTTTGATAACTAGCATTTTGGTCCTTCTAAGTAGATTATGCTCTCAGGGGGTTCACCTCTAAAAAATTTAGTCTACCAAGTGCATTCAAAAGGAGGAGTATTTTAATCCCACTTTTGGAAAATATTTAACAAGATTACAATAACAAAAGGGTTTTTTTAATTTAAATTTAGAAAAAAATCCATTAGTGCATAAGTAAAGAGGGGTGGTTTTATTAGGGACCAAATTTTAGTTGAGGGTTTTTTAAATACCACCTGAATGCACATGATACTTAGGATTTCTTAGTAGTGCACCCCCCGAGATGATGCTAAGTAGCATGGTCTAATAATCAGCATGGCCCATTAACTATATAATGCTAATTAGCATTATCCAT
The DNA here is from genome assembly GCF_047967505.1 of Dipteris shenzhenensis. Lineage (NCBI taxonomy): Eukaryota > Viridiplantae > Streptophyta > Polypodiopsida > Gleicheniales > Dipteridaceae > Dipteris > Dipteris shenzhenensis. Next base: position 10,255,281 of record NC_141608.1, read on the forward strand.
TAAACACATTATATGCTAAGTTGCATGGTATGATAAATAGAATGGTCACACATTAATCATGGTCTGATAATGAGCATGGTTTTACCTAGTTTATGCTGATTAGTATGGCCTTATAACAAGCATGGTTGGACCTACATTATGCTACCTATCATGGTCATATAACAAGCATGGTTGGACCTAGATTATGCTAACTAGCACGGTCTTATAACAAGCATGGTTGGACCTATATTATGCTAACTAGCATGGTGTAACAACAAGCACAGTCTACTAAATAGCACGGCCTTATAACAAGCACAGTCTTATAACAAGGAGGGTTGGACCTACATTATGCTAACTAGCATGGTGTAATAACAAGATGGTCTTCTAAATAGCATGGTGACATAGTAATCATTGTTTGATAACCAGTATGGTCAAATGTTAAGCATGGCTTGATATTTTTGAGGTTGAGTTCTTCCATAGGTTCAAAGAAAGGCATCCACACTGCAACATTGGTCTCAAATTGTTTGAGATAATGAAGCCATTTTTTGTACGATAAGGCAAGGGACAGATACACGTGCTGCTGTGAGTACCATGCACAAACAATCTTTCTAAAGGACACGTTGAACTACATGTGGTCTCATACATTTGGGCTCCATGGAGCATGATGCAATTGCACATGCAATGTTTGTGCCACAAGTGATTGCAAAGCACTAGCTACTTGGCTTCATGTCACACTTTCAAAGGTATGACACATCTATGGTAGTTTATGCCTTTCCCAAAGAAGACACATGTCATAATAAAAAGTGTCTCATGGGAGGGTGCAAAAAATGTGGTGCTCCTTGGAGATGGAAAAGGGGGGGTAAAATCGTGTCTGTAAAGGTATTTTGGCAATATGGCCCTTGAGCCTAGAAATGCCACTATGTCTGTCAATCTGGCTTTTGTCCCTAAAGGTGACCACTCAAGGGCCATATTGATAAAAATTTATCTCTAGAAACAATTCTAGAGAAAAATGTTTACCAATATGGACCTTGAGGGGGCAAGGGCCATATTGAAAAACTTATTGACAACATTTATCTCTAAAAAGGTGTAAAATTTTTGTCTCTATTCTAAAAAATTACCTCTAGATTTTGAATCCTTCCTTACAATTAATGGTTTTGTGACATTTCAAATATGATAAATACATTTTTTTAATAGAAAAACAAGCCTGCGTGCTCACATATATAACACTTGCATTTTCTTGTCTAAGTAGGGCATACTCTTGGTGATAGTCACCCTATCAATGGTTAATCTTTGTAGCTGTAGCAAAACATACTAGTAAATACTTGATCATCACTGAAGAATTACACTCACAACAATTCAAGGAAGCTATGGACATCATTTCCATATAAACAAATGTCATTGTTTGGATTCAATGGTTTGCAAGCAAAATTTTTCACAAAAATTCATTTATTTCTAGATGTCCTCAAGGGATGTCTTATCATACAATATCATACATATCACAAATTAGTTATGGATTACAAGTTATTTAATTTCAAAAAAGATATGGATTTAGGCACTACATAGGTGGTCTAGTTTTGACTAATAAATCAATAGACAAGCAACAAAATGGGTGATCTAAAATATTTTGTATTACATGTATTGGATGAACGTCATGATGAACTCTACATCCCTCATAGTGATCATAAGAAAATTCAAACCCCTTGGTCTCTTGCTTGTCTCATCAAAGGAACGTTCACTTTCCAATTACCTTTCATTTCACACACTAAGGCTCTTTGGGTCCAACTCTTTACTTAATCAGTTTTGAAATGAGTACAATACTTTGCAATCTGCAAGCAGCCATTTCCAAAGACAATTTAGAATATGTCACTAAAGAACCCATTTATTTGTGACATTGGTAGGTTTGCAAGCTTTGGAATGATTACACAACATGGACCCGGATTCTTGAAACACTTTCTCGGGGGGTTCACCTAAAAAATATTTAGTGTACCATGTGCATTCAAAAGAAGGAGTATTTTAATTCAACTTTTGGAAAAATTTAATAGGTTTACAATAATAGGCGGGGTTTTTTAATTCAACTTTAGAAAAATAACCATTAGTTTATAAGTAAAGAGTGGTGGTTTTATTGGGTAGAAGATTTTAGTTGAGGGGTTATTTTAATGCCCCTTGAATGCATGTGATACATTGGGCTTCTTAATAGTGCATTGCCTGAGAACACTTGTAAGATGAATAATCAAGTATCAAAGTGTTGGAATCACTAAACACTCTGTTCTTGCTCTAGAATTTGTTGTCCTAGGTACTCTCCTTGAACCCTCCATTTGGTTGTCTATTGTCCCACGTACTCTCCTTGAACACTCCATTTGGAATAGCATATCATCCACATAAAGTGCCAGACTATTATCCTTAGCTCTTCTAGTGTAGAGGTAGTGATCAATCTCACTTATTCTAAAACCACGGAGCGAATGGAAGCATCAAAATTTTGATACCATTCTCTAGGCACTTGCCTTGGGGTGTTCACCTCACAAATTTTAGTGTACCACGTGCATTCAAAAGGAGGATTATTTTAATTATTTTTTTTTTAATTTATCAAAATTACAATTTTTAAATTCAACTTTAGAAAAAAATCCCTTAGTTCACAAGTAAAGAGGGGTGTGTTTATTGAGTCAAAAATTTTAGTTGAGGGGTTTTTTAAAAACCTCTTAAACACACATGATACATAGAGTTTCTTAGTAGTGCACCCCCTAAGGCACTTGCCTAAGGCCATAGAGACTCTTTTTTATCTTGCAAACCGAATTCTCTTTGCCCTTTTCTTCAAATTCTTCCGAGTGTACCAAGTAAATTTCTCTTAAATTTCCTCATGCAGATCCCATGCAAGAAAGCTGTCTTGACATCCATCTACATAAGCTCCATATCCTTTGCTACCACAAGTCCAAGTACACATCTAAGTGTGATCATATTCACAACCAGAGAGAGGATCTCATCTAATTCCACACCCTTCTCTTTCTTGAATCCTTTAGCAACCAATGGGCCTTGTACTTAGGCACATCATCACCTATGACCTTCATCTTGTAGATCCATTTACATGGCAATGATTTCTTTCCATGTGGCAAAGAAATCAAGTCCCAAGTCTTATTTTTCATGAGTGAATTCATCCTTGATCCATAAAATACTCCCACTTGCACTGATCCTCGTGCATCATAGCCTCCTTGTAGCAAGAAGGCTCCCTACAATCAGTAAGCATCACATAGTTTGCCCCTGGAACAAATCTATCATGCTTTCTAGACACTCTAGCTAATCTTCTCAAGGGCATTTCGGCTTGTTGTGCCACCTACATATCAACCACATTTGGCTCATCATTTCCACCAATAGATGATCCATAATCTACCTTTGATTGTGTACCTGGTGGCACCATTTTTTGCACACTTGATGCATGGATAGCTTGTTGTCTATCAACATATGCAGGTAGATTCACATCCTAGAAAGTGGTTCTCCTTATTGAGAGTTGTGGTGCCATGTGCACATGAATTAGAGGCAAAGGTATGTGATAAGGAATATATTAAAGTAGCCACCCTAGAGATGTGGATGACATGATGTGGAGATGTGGATTGAGGATATCCACAAGGAGAGATGTGGATGAGAGGATCCCACAGATGTTCACTATTCAAAGGGCACTCTCTATATAAGAGGCATATCATGTATTGTTGAGTACAAAGAGAAATGCACACTCACTCAAGATTCTGTTTATGTTTGCTCTTTTAGTGATAGATGCGTGGTAGAGTTAGCCACATCCATCATGAACTACATCGCTTGACTACTGCAAGTGCATTCGTCTTGGGCTTCATACTCAGCCTGTGTGGATGGTTGAGAGGGTGTTCTTGATGATGCTGCCATTGTTTTGGTGAAGTGATAAACCCTAAACATAATAGAAAATATACGAGTTCAAGACATGATACATACATACATTCAAACACATTTGCTTCTCATCCTATTGTAGAAGATTGTTTTCTCGAAATTTCAAAACATAAATCCTAAACAACCAATGAAAAAACATAAATCCATTTCAAAACAGTGCAAATTTTATTTTATAAACATCTAAAAACTACAGACTTGCAAATGAAAATATTATGAGTTGGAAATGGAAATATGATGATTGCAAATGAAAATTTTATAGATAAGTTTTCATATCATCCATTGGACGCATTGCATTATTTTCATCAAATGGTGTGCGTGAAGTTTAGTTAGCAACAATTCCATTGTCATCTGTTCCCGAGGCTCTTTCTAGCACAAGTGGAGTTTACAATCCCACAATAGCTTGATTACATGCCCCGAGTATAGTTCAACATCTAACAGTGCAGACCTGCACCCCATAAGAAAGTTGGCTATTTCGCCAAGTAACCAACCGATAGCATAGCAATCTAACATGTCTCACCATGTGCCATTTGATTGAGTAAAAGCATCATTTCTTGCGTAAAGCTCTAGTGAAAACCAAGGAAATCTTAACTTTGGAGCATGTGCCTGAACCTGCTCATTGTTCTCAAAGATTTTATATCTAATAATATTTTGCTTTATTTTTATGCTACATAGCTAAAATAGCCTTCCATCTTACCATGCTTTCACCCTGATGCTTACATGCAAGTAATGTGCTAAAATAGCTACATAGCTAAAATAGCCTTCCACCTTACCATGTTTTCACCGTGATGCTTACATGCAAGTAATGTGCTACTTGGCTTTCCCCCTGGCTTTGAGATGTGTGGAGATGGGATCCCTATCATATATCTTTGCTAGGATATGCATAAAACATTGCACTCAATATATATAGTCTAGCAAGAGATTTCTTGCATTACAAAATGAATAGACTTCTTGTTATTTGTTTCATCTACTTTGGCATAATAGATATAAATTCATTTGATAAAAATGTATTATTATTAAAGAACGTTCAATGTCTATACATTGATCATGCCTTTGACTTTTTTGGTCGTTTAGATCTACAATGTAGATTGTGTTTGTAGTGATATACTAGGCTAAGCAGTAGCAATGGAAAGGGTAGTGGCGAGAAGCATGATCAAATGACCAATCAGAACGAAAATGATCCTTGATTTGTTGATGATGAATACTTAGAGACTTTGAATTGAAAATTAGTTTGTCATATTGGTCAATGTAATATTTTAACTTGGTCTTTGATTCTTTAAATCACATCGATATTAAGCAAGACTATGGGTAGTACTATGACATCTTACACATGATATTCTACCACTTGAATCATTATGCCAAATTGTGGCTATTTCTTCTTTCTAATTGTTGGATGCATGTGATGGGTTAAGTCAAATGTCATATATTGATTTTTCTTGCTCGGTTTTCATTGATCGCTTCATGAGGCTAGCTCAGTTTTCATCGCTCGGGCCATAGACTGCCTCCTCAGCTAAGGGAGGCAAGTGTAGAAGAGATGCTCTAGGTGACACAATTGATATGGGAGGAGGGCCCTATATATTGCGCAGCAAAATGACCCACCCAAGGGGCTATACCAGCCGACCAACATCAATCAACTGACCTAGGCTAGATCAGTTGACCCAACCCAGGTTAGCTGATGTAGGTGACCTGACTATGGTTACTCGGCCAGGTTTTCTTGACCAGGGTTTACAAACCCTGACGGCCTCTTTCGCTGCTCTGACCTGGCCCTATTCCTTGGAAAATTCCACCTTAGGTCTACCTGGAATCAGTACCAAACAAATAAAAAATCCTACTTCTGTCTAGGCACGGCAGACCCACAAATAAGCCCTCTCTCACTACACATGAGATGCCATAAACTCTAACACCCTCTCTACAGCTCATGGGGTGTAAATGATCTGAAGAAGTAAGCCGATGAAGATGCAACCATGGAGGCTCTAGACCATGAATACTGGATTCACCTCTGTGATAGCACTTGATAGCTTGGATCCTCAAAGTAGAATGCCACCTCGAACAACAAAGGAGATTTCCTCGGCTTTGACTTTCCATATTAGTCTACACCAAGTTCCAAATGAGCAATGATGTGCTTTGGGGTCAGCCCAATTCCCCTTGGTGAACACACCACATCTAGGAATATCGAACAATGAACTCCAGAACACACCATGTCCATAGTTTTTGTGACATCAAGCAATGACTTCAAACATATCTGGTCCATAGCTCCACAACTTTACCTTACTTTCTGGAGCTATAATCAGTCTGCCCACATGCCCTCTTGGTTATGACACATGGGGGCAGAAGTTCCTTACTTTAAGAAGACTGGTGCAATTTGGTGAATAATTGTTGCCTTGGAAGCACCTAACTAGTTAGAAGATGAATCTGACGCGATGAGCATTGTTCTTGGACCGACAATCCTTGGATAGATTCCCTCTCTTCCCACATGAATAGCACCTGCTGTGTTCTTTCTTTGGTACTACAAAGTATGCCTCACCACCATCAGGAGACTTCTTCCATTTCCCTTGAGATAGAAGAAGTGATTCCTCCTCTAAGAGAAGGGAATGCAGGTCAGTGAATCTAGCTAGCTCATCATGACTTGGCACCCCAAACCTTAGGAAACCATGTTATACTCTAGTGGAAGCTTGGTTAGGATAAGGGACACCATGGTAAGGTAGCACCCATCGCTAGAAGCTAGTCAGGATAACCTTGGCCTTCATTAAGAATGGTTGCATGGTACTCCCTTCGGGAAATTGGAGATTGTATAGCTATCCTTGCAAATCGACAGCTCACATAGTAGTATCCCTGCTCAGAGCTTCCAGTTTAGACCATACTTCAAAAGCATTAGTCAAATGTTTGTACTACTGGTGAGATCTACTTCATAATAGTGCATAACAATGCTGAATGTGCATTGAATTCACGATATTCCCAAGCTCTTCTAGGAAAGCATCATCTCAGGTAGCATCCAATGGATTGAGCTCTGTGGACATTCAAGTTTATGCTTGTATCCCTCAACAATCTCCCATAGGCCCTTGTGAATAAGCTAGATCTTGATATTCAACTTCCAATGGCATAATTTTGTGTCGTCGAGCTTGTCCTTCTTACTTGTACATGGGGTTCCCATGGAACTACTCCAACCTCACACATGTATGTTGAGCCTTAAAAACAAATAGCCCTCTGGGCAGAGAAGAAGAGAGGGAAGGTGGGATGGAGTGTTGGAAAGAAGGACCGACCTTTCTGTCTCCAATAGTATGCTGACCCCTAGACTTTCCACAACTTGGGTAGACTACCAACAGCCCCCTATGACCTCTATCTCAAATCGCCTTGAACTAGGCTATGTAAACATTGATCAACCTTGCAAAGTATCTTTAGATCTATGTCCTCAATGCCCGGAATGTGTTAGCTCCATGCTCTCCCAGTCCCTAGCTAACCTTCATGTTTGATACAAAGTGAAAGTAGTGCATGTGCGGAAGTGCATGCGCGTGCGGGCATGCACACACACACACACACACAGAGAAGGTTGACATTTGATACAATGTGAAAGTAGTGCATGTGCGAAAGCATGAGAGAGAGAGAGAGAGAGAGAGAGAGAGAGAGACTGGAGACCAAAAGGTCTCTGGGATAGTAAGAAATCCGCTAGTATATTTGCTTTAGGGAGGGCGCATGGCAGCTCCTAAGGAGTGCAAAAGCAATCCCAATTTATTTAGAGTACCTACACAATAGTTTGAAAGAGAGAGAGAGAGAGAGAGAGAGAGAGAGAGAGAGTTTATTAAAGTCTTCAAAAGACCAATGGGTCTATGAGACTGTGAAAAACCTGGTACAACGAGCTATGGTAGTGGAGCTACTAAACAAGCATCCACACCAATGCAAAATGCAAAATGCAAAGAATGTAGAATGGTAGTACTAAGTTAGTACAACATAGTCGTGTCCATGGTCGACTATATATCAATCTCATCATTATCATCGTCATCATCATCAGGACATCAAAGGGACCTACACCTCAAGTCAATACAGTTGGGGTAGTAGCGATAGAGGACATAGGCATCCCATGTATGATTGGGGTAGCATTGGGCACTATGACAAGGTCCCAACCAAGGGTGGCATTTTCGTTGACAATTTTGTATCGGAGTCCTCATTGCCAACCAAGACGACCTATCATCACATAAGTATGTACAAGTGCATCCATAGATATGTCTTCAAGGAATTCATCCCCCACCTCCTCGATGAACAATGTACCAAGAAGACATTGCCCTTGTCTTCCACTATCAATGGATTTAAAAGAATATCCGTGGGAGGGTGTGAAGATTGTGGGAGAGAGGGAAGGAGTCTCACTTGAGGCTTTCTCACAAGCACAATGGGGGAATACACACAAAGGTGGAGGCTGAAAATAGTTTTCCTCTTCTTAGTTATGAAAGCCAAAAGAACTCTCGTACAAAGAAATAGAAGAACCCTATATGTGGGTCTCAAAACCAAACTCAACTAACTAAGGTGGCATACTAACTGAGCCACGAACTAGTGTAGATAAGGATAGCTGTCATCCAGCTATTATTCGTGGGCGGTGTACCAACCGCATCTCCAGCTCTAACAAGTCGGTGACATAAATGCACAACAGTCACCCTGGCATATCACGAGTGGAGCTCGATATCTCAACACTCCCCCTTGAGCTCACAATCCCAAATCCTGCACACCAAGCAGGTCTCTGAACTTGCGCAGCTTCTCTGCGCCCAATGCTTTCATGAATATGTCAGCTACCTGATCCTCTGTGCTGACATAAACTAGATCAATAAGACCTAGTAAAACCTTCTCCCGCACATAGTGATAATGCACCTCAATGTGCTTTGTTCTAGCATGAAAGACTGGGTTCTTTGCCAAGTGTATACTGCTCATGTTGTCACAATAAATGACAACTGGCCCATCCGTAGACTGATGCATATCATAAAGTAGCTTATGCAACCAAGTTACCTCACATGCAACCATTGCTGCACCCCTGTACTCAGCCTCTGTGCTCGACAAGGCAACTGTGGGCTGTTTCTTGCTGCTCCAAGTGACTGCAGCACTCCCAAAAGAGAACACATATCCACTGGTAGATCGTCTATCTGAAATGCTACCAACCCAATCAGCATCAGTGTATCCATGCAAGTGTATCTGAACCCCAGCCTCATAAAATAGTCCATACTGCAATGTGGACTTCACATACCTGAGTATGCGTCTAGCCGCATCCAAATGCGGTTTCCTTGGAGTCTGCATAAACTAACTTACCAACCCAACAGCATAGCTCAAATCTGGCCTGGTAATAGTCATGTAAATCAAGCTTCCTACTATGCGTCTGTACATAGTAGGGTCCTCCAGAAGCTCACCTGCATCTGCGCTCAGCTTCACATTCTGCTCCAAAGGAACTGAAATAGGCTTATAGCCTGTCATCCCATATTTGGATAGCATGTCCAATCCATACTGCCTCTGCAAGAGCTGTATCCCACTTGGTGATCTAATCACCTCAATGCCCAAGAAATAACGCAGCTCTCCCAAATCCTTCATCTCAAACTTCTGCCTCAATAGCATTTTCACATGAAGGATATCTTCATCACTATCACCTGTGATGATCAAATCATCAACATAAATGACCAACAACATAATCCCTTTCTCTGTTTTTCTCACATAGAGTGAGAAATCTGCCTTGGAAATCTGAAAGCCAATAGTGACAAGATACTATCCTATCTTGTCAGACCATGCTCTAGGTGCTTGCTTCAAGCCATACAAGGCTTTCTTCAACCTGCAAACAAACTCGGGATGAATAGCATGAACATAACCTGTTGGCTGCTCCATAAAGACCTCTTCTTGCAAATCACCATGCAAGAAGGCATTCTTTACATCCATCTGATGTAAAGACCATCCTTTTGATGCAGCCATAGTAATGGCTGCTGTTACGGTTGCCATCCTTGCAACCAGGCTGAAAGTTTCTTCATTCATAATCAATGCCATATGTCTGCGCATACCCCTTGACAACTAATCTTGCCTTGTATCTATTCACAGAACCATCTGCATTGTGCTTGATCTTATAAACCCACTTACAACCAATTGCATTCTTGCCTTTAGGCAAAGGCACCAATTCCCATGTAGCATTAGCATCCAAGGCATCCATTTCTTCATCCATGGCTTTCTCCCATTTTTCATTTCCCATGGCTTGCTCAAAAGAAGTGGGTTCTAGTTCCTGTATCACTTTGACCATATAGGCATAGTGAATGGCTGTAAATCCATCATATTTCAGCCTATCCATAGGATACCTAACCCTGGTAGACCTGCGCAAAATAGGCTCACTTCCAGGTGCTCTCAAAACATCCCTGGTCTTCCTTACTCCAGGTGTAACAACAGAAGGAATACCCAACTCATCATCAATGCTCTGTTCTGAGCCACTAGATTCACCATCCACACAAGAGTGACCTGCATTCACATCATACATGGGCTGATCTACCTTCTCTTTTCCTTTTCGTGATACATGCGTACCACTCTCTGCATTGCTTTGAGGGGATTCTCCTGATCTCAATCTACCTGTCCATGGTGAAGTATGTGAACCACTGGTAGAGGACACTCCAGGTCCACTGATATTTTGTGATTGCTGTTGTGCATTCTGTGCAGCATTACCATTTTGTGCATCTACATCAATCATCACATTTACTGGTTTATACCAGCTGCTCATCTCATCAAAAACAACATCTCTAATCACTGTGAACTTACGTGTAGAAGGGTTATAGCATCTATACCCTTTCTGCTGCAGAGAATAACCAATAAAGACGCACTTCTCAGCTTTTGGATCCAACTTGGACCTCAACTCATCTGGCACATGGACATAGGCAATGCAACCAAAAATCTTCAAATGAGAAATATCTGGTTTCCTACCAGTATACATCTCCTCTGGCGTCATGCCATGTATTGCTGCAGTGGGAGTCCTGTTCATTATATAGACTGCTGTAGCAACTGCTTCAGCCCAATAATAATCTGGTAGATCTTTTTCATTTAGCATAGCCCGAGATACCTCTCCAATATGCCTGTTTTTTCTTTCTGCAATTCCATTTTGCTGTGGGGTATGACTGCATGAATATTGCTACTTTATACCATGCTCCTGCAAGAACCTTGCAAACTCATTTGAGAGGTACTCTCCCCCTCTATCTGACCTTAGGCATTTTATTTGCAGGCTTGTTTCTTTTTCAACCATAGCTTTGAAAGCTTTGAAGTGCCCAAAGACTTCACTTTTCTTTTTCATAAAATACACCCACAGTTTTCTGCTGAAGTCATCAATAAATGTGACAAAATAGTGACAGCCTCCAATAGATGCAGCTTTTGTAGTCCACACATCAGATTGGATTAATTCCAATGGCTTTTTACTCTCTTGAACATGCCTAGGAAAAGGTTTCCTTGCCTGTTTCCCAAATTGACAGGCTTCACAAACCTTGTGCATTTCTGCAACCTTGAATTTTAGCAATCCTGCAACAATATTTTGGGCTTGCATTGATTTAAGTCGCTGTATATTAACATGACCAATGCGTTTGTGCCAGATATCAATATCTGCAACTACATCTGCAACTACACTGGTCCCATGTGCAAACATTGCTACACTCAATTCAAGCATGTCTGCATCCAACGTAAACATCCTGCCCTTCTTCTTTCCTTTTGCTATCAAGCGACCGTTATTTTTCATATCCTCAACAAAGCATCCATGAGGATTAAATCTAACCTGCAAGCCCTGCTCAACCATTTGACCAACAGAAACCAGGTTCTTGGTGATGTTCGGGACATGAAATACATCAGACAAGTATTTCTTTTTCCCATCCTGCATAGACAAAGGAATTTTGCCAATCTGCACAATAGGATGTGCAGTATCATCACCAGTCTCCACAAATCCTGGTTTTTCCATTTTTCTTGCATCCGGCATCCATTCAGCGTGACCTATCATGTGGTTTGATGCACCCGAGTCAACATACCACACATCATTGCTTTCTTCTGCACTTCTTACAGAATTTGTCATGTGCTGCACCATAAACAAATGCTCATTTCTGTCATCACCCTGTCTACTAGAGGATGCATAATTGCCTTGCTGCAATTTTCCATTCATAATGTCATTCTGCTTTTTATAGCAGTCCTTAGCCATATGACCCATTTTGCCACAATAGCAGCATTCAATATTGTTGTTTGCATTTTGGCCTCTCTGCCATCCACCACGGCCTCTTTGGCTCCCCCTGCCTCTAGAGTTACCACGTCCTCTTGCATAGGACTGGTTTTCTTGCGTTTGCTGCATATTCTGATTTCTACCATGGCCTGCAGATCGGCCTTCTCTACCTCTGCCTCTACCTCTGCCAGCATTTGAGTAGAAGACAGTTTCTTTTGAAGTTCCTGCTGAAGAAGATGCACCCCCATTTCTTTGCTCTTCAGAAATTAGAAGAGCAATCAACTCCTCAAAATCTGGAAATTTTTCACGGACGGCAATGGATGTCCGGAATTGTGCATAATCCTTTCCTAGACCATTCAAGGTCACAGAAACCAAATCGTCATCATCCACTGGCGACCCAATGGAAGCAAGTGCATCTGCAATTTTCTTCACTTTCATGTGGTAGTCATTTATGCTCAAATTTTCTCTCTGCACATTGTGCAACTCCTGTTTGAGTTGCATTTTCCTGGCTTGCGTATTTGTGCTGTACATTTTTGCCAAAGTATCCCATGTCTCCTTTGGCGTATTTGCATCCTGAATATGCACAATCATGGAGTCTGAAATACTGATAGACATCCAGTACATAACTTTCCTGGCTCTCTCATGCCATCCTTTAAATGCCTGCATTTGACTGGGAACATTAGGAAGAACAAGTTCTTCTTCATTTCCTGTAATGAATTCCCAATAGCCTTTTCCCATCAAGAAATTCGTCATTCTAAACTTCCATGCCTGGAAGTTGTTCTTGTCAAGCTTTTCAGTGACAATCTGTGAAAGAGAATCAGATGCCATTACAGAACACTGCAAAATATTTTGTCACTGCAAAAAACATAGCTTTTTGCCTCACACGGGCAGATCTGCAAAATTGACGAAAGTGGTATTTCACCACACAGTCACTTCCTAGTGACAATTTTGCATCAACAAGCAACAGGCATGAATCTACAACTCCCAATATCTCTGCACACAGGCATACGATGCAATTTTTGCGGCAACTTTTCACCGACCCACAGAACAGTGGTCGCACAGCAAAAACAGGGCCTTTTTCTGAGTGCCTGCGGAGAACTTCTATCTCCAAAACGGGCCGCGAAATGACCTCGAATCAGAAAAATAACGTCGAAGAATACCTGCAGAGATTTGCTCCCAAACTCGAAATAGGAAAGCAACACTGGTCCTCTTACCAGGACACCACGAACTTGGCTTGCTTCCTTGAGCTCCTTACCACGAACAAGGCTCTAATACCATGTGAAGATTGTGGGAGAGAGGGAAGGAGTCTCACTTGAGGCTTTCTCACAAGCACAATGGGGGAATACACAGAAAGGTGGAGGCTGAAAATAGTTTTCCTCTTCTTAGTTGTGAAAGCCAAAAGAACTCTCATACAAAGAAATAGAAGAACCCTATATGTGGGTCTCAAAACCAAACTCAACTAACTAAGGTGGCATACTAACTGAGCCACAAACTAGTGTAGATAAGGATAGCTGTCATCCAGCTATTATTCATGGGCGGTGTACCAACCGCATCTCCAGCTAACAAGTCGGTGACATAAATGCACAACAGTCACCCTGGCATATCGCGAGTGGAGCTCGATATCTCAACAGAGGGGGGGGGGCACGGTCTTCGAAACCTATAACAACTCCTAAGAGTAGCATGTATCCAAGTGATCAAACTATGCCTTGACAGTACTAGGCTATTGAATTAACGTATGCGGGTGCAGAAGCCCCAACAGCTACAAATTCTCTATTATTATTATATGTGTAGATTTTTTACTTTAGAACAACAAAATTTCTAAATTTGTAGATTGGATATATTCTAGTCTTACAAAAAAAAATATGTATATATGTATATATGCATATGTATATATCTATATGTGTATATATATATATCTATATGTATATGTGTATATATATGTGTGTGTGTGTGTGTGTGTGTGTGTGTGTATGTATATGTGTATATATATATGTGTGTGTGTGTGTGTGTGTGTATATACACGTGTGTGTGTGTGTGTGTGTGTATATATGTGTGTGTGTGTGTGTGTATATACATACATACATACATACATACATACATACATACATATATATATATATGTATGTATGTATGTATGTATGTATGTATGTGTGTGTGTGTGTGTGTGTGTGTATCTGAAAAAGATTATTGCTAGCATTTATAACTCTCTCTCTCTCTCTCTCTCTCTCTCTCTCTCTCTCTCTCTCTCTCTCTCTCTCTCTTTGTGCATGCGCGTGTACCTCTGTGTGTGTGTGTGTGTGTGGTGTGTGTGTTTGAGTGTGCGCGCACGTGTGTGTGTGACCCTCGAGGTTTCGTTTGACGTCCGTTTTGTGTCCGTACGCTCTGTCAAAAAATCCCCAAAAAAAAATATTTTTTTCGTGTATTGTCAATAATCCATACAATTTTGTCTGTACAGTCAAAAAAATCTGTACAGTTTTGTCCGTACAGCCGGGGAAGTACGTATAGTTTGCATGTCAGAATTTTTTTTCGTACTATCAAAAGTTAATACGATTTTGTCCATACAGTCAGAAAATTCCGTACATTCCATACAGTTTTGTCCGTACAATTGGGGAAGTCCGTAGAGTTTGCCTGTCAGGGAATTTTTTTCGTACTGTCAAAAATCTGTACGATTTTGTCTGTACAACTAGGAAAAAACCGTACAGTTTTGTACCTACTATGCTTTCCTCCTTGTAAAGCATTGCTGCTTCCAAGCTTTTTCCTTAACTCGAATGGCGGATTATTCCTATGAGAAAACCTTTCACATAGACAAGTCGGTTTCCAACAAGAAACAAAAATAGGCAATGGATTTAGATGATTCCCTTCATGACTCTGCTGAGGCTCAGCTTGTTTATGAGGTTATGCATGAAGTGTTTGAAGACACCCATAAAGGTTGGAAAGACCACTTCCCACCACTGGCATTATGGTGGAAGTGGATGATATATTTGATCCAGTTAAGGAGTATGCAAGGCATGCCATTATAATTTTCTTCCAAGGACGGATGCCTGCTGCAGTAGATGTTGGGAATTGGTTGACTCGAACCCTGGGTGGCTCTTATGTCAAAAAAGTTCATTATGCAGCGAGGGGATTTTTTGAGATCATCATGGCTGATGAGGAGCACCGTCAGGTTTTCCTGGAGCACTCTCCTCTTTTCTATGGCCAGCAGATGGTCCAGGTTCTGCCCTAGTCTCCCACTCGAGATTATCAGGCATTGATTCGGCATCATTGCCCTGTTTGGGTAGAAGTTGTGGATTTTCCTCAATGCTTGTCTTCTCTCCTACCTAAAATTGTAGCTTCCCTCGGTAAGGTGATATGTCCACCGCGACCCAATGGAAATTTGAATCGCTTCTGCATTTTGTGGGATACAGATCATCCCACTCTAGCTTCATATTCGGTTATTGTGAATAATGTTTCCATGGGGAGTGCCTTTTACAAGCTCAAGTGGGGGCTGTTTGCAGGAGCTTGCTTTGAATGCAAGCAATTTGGGCACATGGCTTCACAATACCCTTCTCGAGCTCCATGGATGCCAGTGCAAGCTGAAATGGTTCAGCCTTTGAATAAGAATGCAAATGCCTCTTCTATGGTAAAAAACAAAGGGGTCAAACAGTTTTTCTTTGTTCAAGACAAAGGCAAAGCACCGGCTGTCTCACATGGTAATTCTTCTTTTCCTATGCCTTTGTCCTCTCCACCTTAGGGGAAGGGGGAAATTTTTTTGACTGAAGGATGGCAAACACCTTGCAAAGTGATCTCCCCCAGGTGACCTTTGCCTTCTCGGACTTGGAGTGGTGCATCCTCTCATGGGAAAACACCAACTGAAAACTCTGGTGTTGGCTTGACCTGGGCTGCTGTGACTACAAATTGGACCTTGTTTCCTGAAGAAGAAGTTGCTGCACTTTTGTCCTCTCCTCACGCTGATGCTTCATCCCAGGGCAGAGGCCTGGACATTGAGGTGGAAATGCAGACGTAGACAGCCCGTTAATTGCTGTGCATACCTATCCCATAAGTGTAAATATGCTTGATCATCTGAATTGTGTTACTCTCAATGTACAGGGAATGTGTGATGGTTGCAAATGGAAACTGGTCTGGATGTATATCAGGCAATTGCAGCCTGATATAATTGCTTTGCAAGAGCATAATCAGCATATGTATGCTAGTCAAATAGGCCATTTTGCTAGTTATGATATCTTCTATGCTGGAGAGCACTCCTTTTTTGGTGTAGCTTTTTTGGTAAAGCATGACCTTCAACCTGTTGTGGCTCTCAATGATCGCCATGGTAGATGGATTATTGTTCAATGCCTTGTTCAAGGGGAAATTTTTGAATTTGCATCGGTTTATGCCCCCCAATTTTCTCGTGATAGAGCTTTGATCTAGGTTGCCATGCATACTTATCCATGGCAACAACATGCCTTCATTTTTGGTGACTTTAATAATGCCCCTCAATCGGGTGACAACACCTCAGACCACACTCATATGTTGGCTTCTGAAACACAGGCATGGTCTGATTTTTTGCTTCAGTTGCGCCTGGTTGATCTCTAGAATGAATTATAGCCCATGCTTCCGGGTTATACCTTTCAGCATAATGCTCAATCTTCTTATCGGGCACGCTTGGACAGATGGTATCAGATTGATCCACAGCATTGTGATGCCTTTACTTGTAAAATTTGGGTTGATCATGCTTTCAAACATTCGGATCATGCTCCTCTTTGGTTGAGGCTTTCCTTACATGAATTTCCCACTGATAGATTGCCTTGCTGAAGGCTTTTGCTGATTAATAATAGTTATTTGGAGCATGCTAACTTTAAAGCCTTGGTCTTTGATGCTATTCAGCCTCTCTCTCGTCAAATACGCATTGGTTTGGATTATGCCTGGCAGGCTTTTGTTGCTCGGATGCAAGCAGTTATTCGAGATTATGGCAAATCCTATATGCAAGCCACAAGGGAGATTGGAGCACATGCCCAATTTACATGTCAGTTTGACTGAGCTTGCTCATCTTCACCCTTTGTCTTTAGAGGAAAGCATGCTCTTATGTCAAGGTCGATTCTCTCTTCAATCTAATGATCGCAAAAAGCTTGCTAAATGGGAAACTCGATCCAGACAATAGGCATTTTTGGATAAAGGCTGCTCTTCCAAGCAATTTTTTAAGAGTTTACACTACAAAAGACAGGCTGCCAATATCTGTTAGATTCGGATGCTTGATGGTTCTTGGTCAACATCTAGTTCAGAGCTTATTGATTTATGTGTGCACCACTTCTCCACTCATTTTAGGCATCTGGATACTCTTTCCCCTCGGGTCATGTCTGCATGTCAGCTTCTTTTGCAGCAGATTCATCCAATTCTGTCTGATGCTCAGGCTTTGGAACTTGGACATCCCTTCACTGAAAGGGAATTGTCTGATGCACTAAGACCCTATGGCAGATGGAAATCTCTAGATGGGATGGTCTCATTGTTGAATTTTTTCTTGCATTCTGGGATCTTCTTAAATTCACCTTGCTGCAAATGGTAAATACAGCATGGCAAAATCAACAGATGCTTGTGTCATGGAAAAAGAATCTTCTCAAGCTAATTCCAAAAAAGCAGCTACTAGTGATTCACTTGGTGATCGGAGGCCAATCACGCTCATGCTAGTCATTTACAAGATTATTGCCAAAATGGTGGTTGATCGAATTAAAGGTTATTTGCATGATGGGTTGCATCCCTCCCAATATGGCCTTATTCCACGTCACCATATCACAGATAACATTGCCAATGCTTATATTGGGATTGAACATGCCAAATACATGCAGCAGGATGTTCTACTCTTGCAGGTAGATATTGCAAAATCCTTTGACATAGTTCAATGGGATTTCATCTTGCAAACTATCGAGCTTTGGGGTTTGGACAAAAAATGCAGCAGGTTATTTACTGGCTTTACAGAGACAGCAATGCGGCTTGCATTATATATGGGGATGTCTCTGATGAGTGGACTCTTCATTGTTCGGTCCACCAGGGATGCCCTCTCAGTGCTTTACTGTATGCCATTGCTACTCATCCTATGCTACAATGTATTGATCATCTTGTGGCTATAGGATCACTTCATGGCTTGGAATTGGATGCTAATCACAGCATGGTTGCTCAAGCTTATGCTAATGATTCTTTCTTTACCCCGAATAATATGCCCCATGATCTTGGTGCCTTGATGTAGGCCCTCTCTATTTATGGTTTGGCAGCTGGTCTTCATGTTAATTTTCAGAAGTCTAAGCTGCTCCCTTTGCATTCCAAAGACTGGCATAGTCTATTATGGCCTAGGGATATCATTCCACCCACTCAGTTTGTTTGTCATCTTGGTTACCCTTTGGGGTGGGAACTCACTCATCGACAACAAACTGATTGGGTTTTGGCTAAGCTTCAGAAAAAGCTTGAGTATTGGAAACTGGCAACTTGGCCTTTGCACGTTCGTCTTCGAATAGTGCAGTCCATCCTTGTGGCATATATTCAATTTTACTTGCCATTGATCATGTTCACTACATCTTTCATGTCTATCTTTATGGAACTCTTCTGGCGATCCAAACATGGCAAAAAAAGTCTCAGGCTGCTTTCGATGCATCACATCTGTTCTCCCAAGAAGCATGGTGGATTGAACATCATGGATATTCATGTGCATATTCTTGCCTACAGGGGAAAAATGTTGCTGTAATTTTTGCAAGGTGACCAGCCTTGGTCTCTTATGATTAGGACTCTGGTCACTCATATTAGTATTTTTGCATTTGGTCATTGGCAACTCGATCACTGGGATTTCTTTTTTGGCTACACTGATGGCACTTTGCCTGGATGCCCTTTTGTCTCCCGCTTGCTTCTCGACTGGAAGCATGTTCTTTCTCATCTGGACTGGAATGGAATGGATGGCAATCTTTGCTTGGGAATTCTTTGAGAGCTGAAAGCATTCACTAGTCGAAAGTCTTTCAGCCTCCCTTGGCTTTAGAGGAACCTCGACGTTCCTACTTTGTCTTGTTTAAAGGCATCACCTCAGTTGCTAATGTTATAGATGATGCTGGTACTATGCTCCCCTTTTCTCTAGCAGCCACTACATATGGATTGGGCTCTCATTATCGTCCTTTGTGGCGACAAATTACTTCTATGCTTTTGCCTTTTGTTTCGATTCCTCCTTTGGAACTCCAGGACCGACTAGAAGATTGGACTTTGACTTCTCCAGGGTCTTCTTCTCATCCTTTGAGGCTATCTCATATTACTATACCTGCATTATATAAAATTCTTTTGCCTCAACCTTGGGTTAGAGAGAGGTGATTCTATTTGGTGAATTCATCGCCTAGCCAAGTGGTGGAGGAAAAGATTACAGCAACTTTGGGCCTATAAAGTATTGCTTCGGCAACAGGTTTTCTTTTGGCGAGTTCTTTTGGGAGTGTTTTCATCTAGACAACTATTAGCTCATCGACACATTACTCTTGCACTTTGCCATAGATGTTCTGCTTCTTCGGAGACTGTGCCTCACTTGTTTTGGCATTTTTCGTGCTCTCGTGAGTTTTTTGATCTGCTTCGACAGCACCTGCGAGCAAGATTCCCATCTGTTTCATTTGGGAAGTTCTTCTGGCTATTTGGGTTTCATCCATCCAGACCGGAGTTTCATTTTTTCTTCGTTTGGGCTCGCTACTGGGCACTATGGACTTTATGGACATATAGGAATTGTAAAGTCTTTGGTGACCCTACTTTCTCTCTGTTTGGCTTTTTTAGGCATTCTCTGTAGCAATCTTTCTTTGATTGCTTGCAGACCCGCTGCATAGATCATGAGGTCTTTTTGGCATATACTAAAATTTTCAGTTGATGTAATTGTAGCACCTTTTTTTGAGGTTGCTACTCATATAATATAATCAATCAAAGATTTCACCCAAAAAAAAAGTGTGTGTATATCTGATCAATTCTCTAGGGTGTGCATTCTAGCCAGACATGATTTGCAGCCCTATGTAGCATATAATGATCTATGTGGCCGATGGATGATTATCCAATGTATGATCAATGGAGAGATTTTTGAAATTGGTTCCTTATATGCCTCTCAAACTTCAGCTTCTAGAGCTCGAATGTGGGACTGCATAAAGCAATATCCTTGGTGCACAAATGCTATACTTTGTGGTGATTTCAATAATTCTCCTCACTGGAAGGACAATACCACACATAAATCCCATATGTTGCCCTCTGAAATTCAGCAATGGGAACATATGATTTCATCACTTCGTACCGCAGATTTATGGACAGCAACTCACCCTTCAGTTTTGGGATTTACATATCATCATAATGCTTTTACAAAATATTGGGCCAAGCTTGATAGATTGTATCTTATTCATGCTCAGCAATATGATGATTATACATGTCAAATGTGGACTGACTATTCTCAACAACTATCTGATCACACTCCACTTTGGCTGATCTTTTCATTTGGCATGCCTTTGGATGACATGCAGCTCTCTTCAGTCAAACACTTACAGGTCAATCAATTATATCTTTCTCATGAAAAATTCCAGCAAATGATTCGATTGGCTTGTAGGCCATTGTTATCTCATGCTCAGGAGGATATTGACTTTGCTTGGAACTCTTTTGTATATCGCATTCAAAATGTCATCAAGGAATATGGAAGATGGTACATGGTAGAAACTTGGCATCATATCTAGTGGGTAAAATCATACAAGCAGTCCTTCGTACAGATTAGCCATCAAAGGTCCCTTTCTGCTTCTGAGCAGAGTTCATTGTCTTGTGCTTCTTCCATAATTGATGCTAATGATAAATGCAAGCTTTCCAAATGGCAGACAAGGACTAGAGTTAAGCCTATGCTAGATAAGGGCTATTTCTCAAAATCTTTTTTTCAGAATTTACATGCATATAGACAAAGTCAATCTATCATGAGAGTCAGGAAATCAGATGGTATTTGTACCCAGACTTTATCTCAGCTAGAAAAAAAATGTCTGAATCATTTTCAGCTGCTTTTTTCTCAGCCATCTTCTTCTACTCCTTAGGTTGAATTGGCTCAAAGCAAATTTATTGATCTTGTTTCTCCTATTGTTTCTTTGCCAAAAGCTTCATTGTTGGAAGTGTCTTTTTCAGATATTGAATTGGATGATGCTCTCAAAAATTTGGGTAAACATAAATCCCTTGGCTAGGATGGTTTGACGATTGAATTTTTTGTAGCCTTCTGGGCTGAATTGAAGGGTCCAATCTTGAAGCTCATTAATGTAGCCTAGTAGCATCAACATCTTCCTACAGCTTGGAAGCATGGTTTGGACAAGCTTGTGCCCAAAAAACTCCTATGTGAGACTATGGCTGACTGGAGGCCCATCACTTTGATGCCTGTTATATATAAACTTAGTGCTAAAATGTTGGCTCATCGGATAAATGATATTCCTCATGATGGTCTTCATCCCAAGCAATATGGTTTTGTTCCAAGAAGGAATATACATGATAATATCTTCCAATACTCTCATCGCAATGGAATATGCTAAATATTCAGCTCAAGATGTTTTGGTCATGCAGGTGGATGTGGCAAAGGCATTTGATACCGTACAGTGGGATTATGTCTCTCAAATCATGTCTAGACTTGGTTTTGGGCCACAGCTAGTTAATGTTATTTATTGGCTTTACTCAAATTCCACTGCTCAATGCTTTATAGGGAATCATTTGTCTGAGTCTTGGACTCTGGGATGGTCAGTTCGACAGGGATGCCCTCTCAGTGCTTTGCTCTATGCTATTGCTTCACATCCTTTGCTTCTTTATATGGATCATCTGGTTGATACTGTATAGCTAGTGGGGCTTCAGATTCCTAGCTCATGGCCTTTCATTGCATAGGCTTATGCAAATGATTCTTTCTTCATGCCAAAGAATTGTCCTTTGGCGCTTCGCTTATTGATGGATATCCTTTCTGATTTTGGGTTGGCAGCTGGTCTAAATATTAATTTTTAAAAATCAAAACTCTTGCCTCTCAAGCATTGCGACTGGCATGCTCTCCTTTGGCCATGTCAGATTATTCATCTGAAAAACATAGTAAGACATTTGGGTTATCCACCAATTGGCTGGAAAATCAGAAATAAGCAACAAATGTCTTGGGTATTCAACAAAATTCAGGACAAATTAGAATATTGGAAGATCTCCACTTGGCCTTTACATGTTCGGCTAGTCCATTGTTTTAGCTTATGTCCAGTTTTACGTGCCTTTATTACATTGGTCATCTCGAGATCTCTCTTCTTTTATGTCTCAAGCCATAAAGATTTTTTGGAAAACTAAGCTTCATAAAAAAGCTTTGAGGTTGCTCAAAATGGGCCTACTTTGCTCTCCAAGAATGCATGTCTAAACATCAAATTTCATGTGTTGGCAAGAAAGATTACTATGCTCAAGGCTTTTTTTCAGCAAGAGTAGCCATGGTCTATTATGTCGGCATTTTTGTGTGGCTAGATGCACACAAATGCTTATGGGCATTGGCTAGTTGATCCATCGGAAGTCGTACTTGGCAAGTTTCAAGGTGAAATACCTGGTTGTCCATTTTCTACTGCCTTGATTCAGGATTGGAAGTAGGTGCTCTCTCGCATCAAATGGGCTCCCCATCTTGCTTCTATAGCTTCATCGCTTCGAATGGAAAGCCTTCAATGGCATGCTGTTTTTTCAACAACCAATCACAGCTTACAATCTCATGAAGTTGGGCATCTGGTTCACTGATGATGTGGTAGATACTCAGGGGCATATTCTCTCTTTTCCAGCAGCATGTCAACAATACAATCTTGGGATGCATCATAGACCCATATGGAAAGTTATTGCAGATCTCTTATTCCCTTTGGTTTCGATTCCAACATTGGAAGTAAGAGACAGGCTTCAAGATTGGCATCTTCAACCTTCAAGTCCAGGATTATCCTCTCAACCTTTGCATCTATTGACTTCCATACAGGCTTATCGATTGATATTACCTCCTCCATGGATTGCTTATCATGCAAATTCTCTTTGGCATCTGAATAAGTCTTTAACTTGGTGGAAAGGAAAATTGAAATTGATATGGAAGTTGAAAATGCCATTGAAGCAAAGACTCTTTTTTCGGAGACGTATCGTTGGTATTTTTCCAGTGGGAGTGAAATTGGCTCAAAGAAGGATTGCCTCTCCTCTTGAGAGTATTCAGCACTTATTGTGGTTTTGTTCATATTCCAGAGACCTTCTGGACAAGATCTCCTATTTTTTGTCTCAGATTTCCAGCACATAGGTTCTCGAGCTTTTTATAGATGTTTGGCAGATTATCAGCTTCTTTGTCATAGTATTCTCTTTTCTTTCATTGGATCAGATACTGGGCCTTATGGACCCTCTGGCTACAGTGAAATCATGCATTTATGAATTCATCTCTTCAGCACTCTTATGAGTTCTTCCGAGCCTCATTGCAGTAGTCCTTATATGATGCCTTGGATAAGGAAGATTTGGATGTTTCTTGCATTTAGCTTTTCTTTTACTATTTTTGATGGATAGGGCATTGGCTCTTTTCTCGAGCACTGCCCTATTGTAAAATGGATGTTTCATAATATAATGTTCTTAGTTTCACCCAAAAAAAAAAAAGTGTGTGTGTGTGTGTATATATGTATATATATGTGGTTAAGGGTGTTGCCCGATACATACAATCAAGTTTTGAGGAAGAGGTAAGCACACCTCAGTATCCCTCTCAAAAGATCAAAATAGTCAAGTTTGCAATTGCCCGAAGTAGTGCACCAAGAAGAGGACAGAGCATGAACAAGGAAGAACAACCAAGACATTCCACTCTCCCTGCAAGATTTTTGGACTTTAGAATAACAAAATTTCTTTATTTATACGATAGGATATATTCTAGTCTTACTAAGGTACACACACACACACACACACACACACACACACACACACACACACACACACACACACACACACACACACACACACACACACACACACACATACATACATACATACATACATATACACACACACACACATACATACATACATACATACATACATACATATATATATATATGGTTAAGGGTGTTTCTTGAGACATACAATCAAGTTTTGAGGAAGAGGTAAGTGGTCCTCAGTATCTCTCTCAAAAGATCAAAATAGTCAAGTTTGCAATTGCCCGAAGTAGTGCACCAAGAAGAGGACAAAGCATGAACAAGGAAGAACAACCAAGACATTCCACTCTCCCCACAAGAAGTACATCCAAAAAAAGGGAAGGAGAAGTTAGAGGACCATGGTACTTCAAAGGACAAGGGAAGGAGGGTGATGGATTACACATACAAGAAGCAATGGCTATTGGAGGTTCAAATCTATGCCCTTGTCTATGGTAAACTTTGATCCTCATACCAAAGCTAGGGTTCTCAATTCTCAAGTCCATCACACAAGCCTAATCTATGATGGAGGATTTGATGGATGTTAGAAATGGTTATTGGTAAACCTCATGGGATTTCTAGGTGGTTGTGGACACGTGGCTTCTATGCATGGCAATCTCGATGTGTTTATTCGACTCTTTCTTTCTCTCCTATTCGTAAGGTACTTCTCCATGAGAGTCAGGTCTAGCTCTAGCCATAATACAACCCTTGGCATCACGGTTGGTTGGCTATGACTTTGGGAGGTGCTGGTGATGTGATCTGATAGGCAAATAGGAGTACACGATGGTGGCTATCCTAAGCGATTCTTGCAAGCTTGCAAGCAGTTCGAGGATGCTATATATAGCTAGAGTTGCTCATGTAGCAGCTCGTTGTTATGAGTGTGAGAGCTTGTGTAGTTCTCAATCGAGGTGTTAGCTACTTGTAAGCCTGTGTGGTCTCTTCCTCTAGTCAACCAGTGTGGTCACCATCTACATTTCATGCAGTGCCAAGCCTCTGTGGCTTTGTGGCTAGTCTTATTCTCTAGTGAACCTCCACAACAAGCTCTGTAGGGATGCGTGGAGGTGTCTAGGTCTTTGAGTCATGAATTTCAATGTGTGTGATCATAATAAAGGTTGCCATCTTTTATATGGGTTCTTTGATTGTCTCCTATCGACTTTGCTCACGTGAAATATATTGCATGCAATTGTTTCTAAGTTTACCAACAATTTCGACCCAACATCACCCTAAGGTAACTCTATCCGTTGTCTCCACAATCAAGCATATACCATTGCATTCTTGAAACAAATGCCAAGAAGTTGACAAAAGGGACAAGTTCAAGGAGATTGTCAAGATGGACAAACAATGAACCAATGCTGAGCATACACTTCCCTCACATGTGAACAAAGCCCTAGGCTAACCGTGGAAATAAATGGGTTGCAAATATAGGATGTCTTCTTCGATGGTGGAATAGCCATAAATATTATGCCAAAAGATACAATGCAACATCTTGATTTGAATCTAACAAGTGACATGCATTTCCAACTATGAATGGCTAATCAACATAAATTGATGCCTATGGGAGCAGTCAAAGAAGTCCACATGAAGATTGTTGGAGTCATATTCCTATTCAACGTTGTGATCTTAGATATGATTGAAGATGAGTAAACCTATCCTCTCCTACTTAGCAGACCATGGTTGATATTTTCCAAGGCCATTCAATTGATCAACTCATGAGGCC
Source organism: Dipteris shenzhenensis (assembly GCF_047967505.1). Lineage (NCBI taxonomy): Eukaryota > Viridiplantae > Streptophyta > Polypodiopsida > Gleicheniales > Dipteridaceae > Dipteris > Dipteris shenzhenensis. The sequence continues at coordinate 10,280,974 of NC_141608.1, forward strand.
AGGTTGCCATTAGGGTCGACATCCCTGGAAAAAGATATGATCATTAGAAAGGCTCATCGTTGTCCATAGAATTGGGGGGAAGACGTTTTGAAGAAGATGCAGGTGCGAAGAAGAGCATTGGGCTCTTGGGAATTGGCCTATACAAGGTGAACAATTCACCTACATTGAGGAATCGCCCTTCAAGATGAGACATATGGCACAGAAGCACTACAAGGTGGTGAGAGTTTGATGCACCTATTGGAGGAAGAATAAGCTATCATCTTGGATTGCATGGGAGCTCTAGGCTCCTTCTCAGCCAACATGGTGGAACTATGCCCTCCAAATGTCTCTAGATACCACCTTGATAGTCTCAGGATGGAGGAAGATGTAACTCATGAAGCATTTGCTTCATCAATTCTAGGTGAAGTAGTTTATGACAAGATGCCCTTTGGTATTTGCAACAATCCACACATGTATTACACGCTGGTGTCACGAAAAGTACCACGATAGGTGGTGGTGAGGTCACCAACGTGACTCGAGAAAATGACCATGACTCATTTTTAAAATGATTAATCCAGAAAGGATGAGACAATCAAGGACCTTGCAAAATATTTCACTAAAATTGACTTTTGATTAGTCAGCAAGTGCAGATTAGAGAAGAGAATGTCCCTAAGACATCAATGAATTTTGTACTACGTACGGGCATTATCAGCTCAAAGTAGTGCCATTTGGTTTACCAAATACTCAAAGAACTTTTATGACACTTATGAATAGTGTCTTGAGGCCATATTTAGGAAAATTTGATGTAGTATTCCTAGATGATATCCTCATGTATAGTAAACAAAAAGTATTTGGAAAATTTGAGAAAAGTGTTCCAATTGCTTAGAGATAACTCTCTTTTTTGCAAAAGAATCCACATGTGAATTTTTTGCAAAAGAAGTAAAGTACATGGGACATATTATATCCCAAGAAGGGATTCGTATTGATCCCGAGAAGGTAAGGTCCATATTGGGAATTCAGAAGATATATGCACTTCTGAAGAGGTAACTCTTTGGCCTGGAATAGATAAGGACATCCAAGACTATGTATTGAGGTGCCATAAATGCCAAGTCAATAAGATGGAACGCCTTAAGGTAGGAGGTCTCCTACACCCATTGAAGATTCCATCTAGCAAATAGAAAAGTATCTCCATGGATTTTATTGTTGGATTACCGAGGACATAGAGGAGGTACGACTTTGTGTCGATACTTATGGATTGGTTTATTAAGATGGCTCACTTTATTCCGCTAGGCTATTTGTGGAGCATATTTATAAATTGTATGGGCTACTAGCCGACATTGTTAGTGACCAGGATAGCAAATTTAATAGCCCTTTTGGAGGGCTGTGTTTATGAGGTTGGAAAATTCTTTGAACATGAGCACCGATCATCCATAGAGTGATGGTCAAACTAAAAAGGGTCAACCAGGTCATTGAGGATATGCTTCAAGCATATGTAAGTAAATGGAAAACTAACTAGGAACAATATTTGCCCATATTAGAATTTGCATATAACAGTGCCAACAATTCACCCACAGGTTTTAGTCCATTTATGTAGTGGGACTCGAAAAAGAGAAGGTTCAAGTGTTCAAAGACTTTCTTCAAGATATGATCAAATGCTTAAGTTAGCTAAAGATAGCATCCGAAGGGCTCAAGATAGAGCAAGAAGTTAAGCAAACCCCCACTGTAAATCAAGACTACATTTGTGATGCACTTGGATGTGCTCGATGACCCCCCATATTTGACAATACTAACAAGTACCTTTGAGGAGTTGTGTTGCCATGACTAGATAAATGATCAAGAGATGGCCCTCATACAATGCAATAGACATAGCTAAAGACTTGAGCACCAATACATGTGATCATGTGGGCAATGATGCCTATGATATTCGGCTATTTTTCTCGCCGAGGTGTTTCGATAAAGTAAGGGTGATGAGTCGAGTCACTAATCTTGAGATAATCGTTGGAAAATGCGAAGCTGGCTTACTCTAAGACGATGGTTTCATGTTTTTTGGTAGTGGAAACCTATTCAAGTCAAGCATAAGCCGTAGATGACCATCGGCTCATTATGAATCTGACATGGTTCAAACATCAACCCAAGAATCAACATCTAGAAGGCTCTTAGAAAGCCCCCTCCTGAAAGAAGGGCATTGTTGCTGCAAGTAGGGGCGTAAACATTCATGATCTTGATCTTCAGGTCACCCATCCGTAAACCGATCCACACTACCCTCCGCCCTACCATAAGTTAACCTTGATCAAACATGTTTAGGGCTTGTGCCTAGGAAACAGGAATACAGACCCCTTCTGCCCACTGTAGGGGACCACACCTCGAGACCTCTCCCTGGGAGAAGGTAGCGCCAATGTCTAATATCACATGTGCTCTTGGATCAATATAAAATCCACTACCCTTCTTGCCACATCCCTTTGCAACTCCTGATGAAGTATCATTTGTTGTGGCTGTTGCTGTGCACGATCATGAAGTTCGTGCATGTTCCAAATCTCTGGTCCAACTCATGGGGAGGAGGGGGTGGAGAACGAGGCCCTCCCATGGGTAAAGAACCTGAATGATGATCATGGATTTTTGCAATCACCAATCCACCAGCTTGTGCACTGCTGTAATGTTCATTGTTAAATGAAGCTCCAACCCAAAGCAAATCACAACCAATACAAGCCCAATCTCCGTCTCTCTATTGAGGAGCCTAGTCGGAAGATAGCCATGGCACCGTGGTGGAATCCACAACTCCCTCACAAAGTGGAAACCCTAGAAAGGACACGAGGGGGAACAAACTGCTCCAACGGAGCACCCCTTTTAGGGGTGCAATATCAAAATCATCATCTCCAAGCCAAGAGTGTTTCATATCCAAGCCTCGAACTTTGAACATAGGAAAAGGGGCCATTTTCTGCAGTTTTTTACTCTAAGGGAGCTGCATCCTATGCCGAGAGAGGGCTAGGATGGGATTCAATCCTGCTATACGGAGTGCTAGCGAAGTCAGGGTATGCATGATTGGGTTGAGGTTTGAGCATAAAGCAAGGGCTGGTTTCTTTAGAGTGGCCAAGCTAAGAATATGGCTAAAGCCTATAAAGTAGAATACCTAGCCTATAAGTATAGGCTAGGGGCTCATTATGAGGGGTCCTGAGGATACCTTCCTCAATGACCAGGACCCGCTGTCCAGAAAGCAGCAGCTAGGGGTACGGGCTTGTGGTATGGGACGCAGGTCTAAAACCCTAAGGCTTGCAAGTGGTTTAGACCTCTAGCTCGAGATGGCTCGGATGAGCCTACGGCTAGGATGTGAGCTGCTATCGCCAACCCTTATGGGTTGATTCTATGAAGGACGTGTGACCCGGATGAGTTGCTTGTAGGCTTGGCTCGTGTCCTGTTAGGTTTTTTAGTTATGGAGCTGACGTGGATACCCCATCAGGGTCTACAGCAATTGACCAGACTTGGTTGGGACTTGTTACAGTTTGGTATCAAAGCATAGTATATTTGCTCTACCTTTGTAATTGTCTCTCCTTATAAGCCACAAATCTATATTGATGATTACTTTTGCTATCCACCTTTGGTCCTACTTGTTTTGAGTCTCATGTGCTTCGGTCCAGGTTCTGGTGGAGTCAATGGCAAAGAAATCACATTTGTCTCACTTGATTAAAGCATTGGGACCATTGTAGATAGTTCTAAACCTTTTGATGCTTTGCTTTCTTCACTATAGCCAACCATGATGCATTTGCGTTCGCATCCAATTTTTTGCGATGTTCGTCATGTATGTGGGCATATGCTACGCAACCAAATATGCGAAGATGCCCAATGCATGGCTTGTGTCCAATGAATGCTTCATAAGGTGTTATACCTTGAATCGGTTTGGTAGGAAGCCGATTAAGCAAGTAGTTTGCAGTGGCTATTGCTTCTACTCAATATTGATTCAGAAGATGCTTCTCACTAAGGATCTAGCATTGTCTGCTAAAGTACCATTCTTCCTTTCAGCTCTTGCATTTTGCTGAGGAGTATTTGCACAAGTGAATTGTCTTCGAATGCCATGACTTTTGCAAAAGCTCATGAATGTTGAAGACATGTATTCACCTCCTCTATTGGATCTCTTGTCTTTGATCTTTCTATCTATCTAGTTTTCTACCATGGCGTTGAATTCTTGAAATTTGGAAAACACTTCAGATTTCTCTTTCAGAAAGTAGACCCAACAATTTCTATTGCAGTCGTCAATGAAAGTCAAGTATTAAAGTGAACCATTGATGCTGTGGGTCTGAGCATAACCCCATACATGTGTATGTATCAAATCAAGAATACCTCTTGCTTGAGAGGTGCTTCTGCCAAAGTTGGTTCGCTTTTGTTTGACGAAGGAGCATGCTTCACAAACTTTTCCAAGAAACTGTAACTTTGGAATCCCAATTGCCATATTTCGATTCTTGAGATCTAACAAGCTCTTGAAATTGACATGACCGTATCTCTTGTGCCATTTTGCAAATAGTGGCATCTGTTGCGGTTGAGATGACATGGCATGCAAATCTAGTATTGTAGCTAGCATTCTATACAAGCGTCCTTCCTTGACTCCTTTTCCTACAAGCTGAAATCTTATGGATTTATCTCTCATGGTGCATTCATCTCCGTTGAAGATGACTCGGTAGTTGTGTTATGCCATTTGACCTACTGACAAGAGGTTCTTATTGAGCTTCGGAACATAGAGTACATTTTTCACCAATCCTTTCCTTACAGTGAAATTGTTCATAGGGATAATGCCGGTCCCTTGAACTGGATTCGGTGTATTATCTATTGTGTAGATGACATTCTTGACCTTCTAATGGTTTCATCTCTGTGAACCATTCCTGATGATTTGTCATATGAGATAATGCACCACTGTTAATGTACCAAGGATCTTGATCTGCTTGGTCGACTTATAGCTAAAATCCTCTTTTGGATTGCAATCAGTGTCTAGATACACTATATTGGTTTTTTACATTTCCTCGTTTGCAAGAAACATATTCTCATGTTCATTTGCATAATGACTTTGACTAGAATGTCCACCATGATAATTTCCTCTAAATCCGTGGATATTCCCTCGATTACTGCTCGATTAACCACCTTGGTCGTACTGCTTCTTGTGGCAATCTCTTTCATAGTGTCAAAACTTATGACAATAGTTGCACTAGATGTTTGACATGTTGGTGGATGCATTCCCTTGTCCTTGGATCTTCTTCGATTGGAATGATTTCCTCTTTGTTGATTCTGATGTTGTTAAGGATGATGTTGATGCTGATTCTAATTTTGCTGATGATTTTGTTGCTGATGATGACCACTTAGCTGGAATGATCTGCCTCTGCCTCTTCTTCTGTGACTGAAGCTACGAATTCCTGATCATTAGAATGACCTTTGCATGCATGAATGGTTTGCACCCTGGGCTCTTCACCAAGTAAGACTGACTGAAGTTCTTCTAGTGTTGGAATTGGATGTGAGATGGCAATACTCTAGACTAGATTCTCGTATCCCTCTCGTACTCCATTCAGGATGACTTGAACCATGTCTGTTGGATTCATAGTCTCTCCTACCGCTGCGAGTTGATTGCTGTAGTCTTTGATCCTAAGTACGTAAGCATAACCAGTTTCAACGATATTGCATAAACTCTGGTTGATTTTGTTTCTCTGTGTGAGATCCTAGAAGTATTCTTGGACTCGTAGAGAGTTGTAAGCATATCCCGTGCTTCTTTTGATGTCTTGACGGTGTTGAGCTATCCTAGCATAACATCTTGCACATTTTGCTTGATCAGATGATATGCATACTTGTCTTTCTTATCCCAATCTGCCAGTGCTCGGGCAATGGTACAATCTGCTACAAGTGCAGAAATTGTTGGCGTAGCTGGAGATCCCGCTACTGGTGATGTGACAATAGGTGAAGTAGAGCTACTACTGGCTGGATTGTCCAACGGTCTAGGTGTAGATCCATCGACATACTCCCATTTGTCCTAAAGTACAAGAATGGTCTCCATTCGGTATTTCCATGTGCCGTGATTGGAGTTGTCTAGCTTAGCAGATGCCCCCAAATTCAGGTTGCTAGATGTAGACATGGTGCAAGAGATACACTCAAAGTGTCGTGAAAATCACTGTTGTTTGAATCAACTGCAAGACACTGAGTGTGGCAAGTGAAATCTGAACTGTTGGTGAAGGTAGAACAGCAATATATAATTTGATCTAAATAACAAGTCTTGTGGGAAATGATGTCGGAAATAGCCAAGAGGCTTTACAAGGCTTGAAATGATGTGCACAATGCCCTGAAATAGCCAAATAGGCTTTGCCCACTGAACAATCGAGAATGCCTCTGAAAACTCTGAAGTCTGCTCACTGAACTGATGAATGTCAGGTTTCAGGTAATGTAATGATGCAAAGCCGTATGTGAGCGTAGGGACTCACTCCGAGTAGGAACTAGTCAGAATTTTGCGCAGGGGATTCACAAGAGGAAACTTATGATATCACGTGAGTGTATAATAGGGTTTTTTTTTGAAATGAGGCATAAGCTTATACATTAGGGGTAGGGGCCCTTTTTCTTTTTTCCCAATATTGAATTTAAGTTAGGGGGGGCAATGCCATATTTAAGAGGGGGGGACATAGTATAGGCTACCTTGGGTAACTAGTCCGAACAAGTTTGGTTTTGTGTATGATTTTAAATAGTCATAGGGAAAGTAATCTAAATTTTCTTATTGTGTAATCTAAATGCTTGAGAAAGAACGTAGATTTAAGGAAAGTGGGGGACATAATAGAATTTTGGTGGTGTCTTATAAGCTTAAATAGGGGTGGTTTATCATCCTGCTTGGATCTTAAATAGGGGGTTTTCTTGAAGTTCATGCATGCAAGTGACGTCCCCCTTTAATGAAGAGTGAATCCCCCGGGGAATTTTGGGCATGGGCAACTTGGAGAAATTCAAAGCGTCTCCTCTATGGCGATCTAGTCTACTCTATGGCCATCTAGTCTACTTTGATCTAGATCTATACCAACCGTCGATCGATGAAAGAACAGCAAATAATTTCCTTTCTTTGGTTGTTTTTATGTGGTGGGTCAGATGCGTCGATGTAGAGGCTGATGTGCACATAGGAAGTGGATTTGTCGGCGATGCTTAAAAAGAGTCATCTAGTCTACTTTGATCTAGATCTATACCAACCGTCGATCGATGAAAGAACAGCAAATAATTTCCTTTCTTTGGTTCTTTTTATGTGGTGGGTCAGATGCGTCGATGTAGAGGCTGATGTGCACATAGGAAGTGGATTTGTCGGCGATGCTTAAAAAGAGTGATACTTGCACCAAAATGTGAACTTGATGTGACGAGCACGTAGAGCACAAAAAATCGAGTGATTTTTCTTTTTGGAGCACCCTCAAATTCTTCCTGGATCAAGAGATACGGCTTGATCTAGGTGGAGGGGCGAAAAGGGTGGAAAGTGCTCAATGATGATGTGGCACTCAGGGTCACATGCAGGGGTGTGCCTGCCAAGGGGACGTGCCAGTGGAGCAGTGATGATGTGGCAGCTGGGTGCACATGCAGTGACTGTGTGTGCCTTGCAGGAGGTAACTGTGCCTGACAGGGGACTGCCACACGGCAGCGCTGTGGTGGCATCGACTGACCTAACCCAGGTTCATGTTGACCTAGCCATGGTCAGGTTGAATAACCCAAGGTCAGGTTGACTAACCAGAGTCAAGTTGACCTAGCTAGGGCAATGCTGATGTGGCACGATGATGTGGATGCTGGCGTGGCAGATCAGTGCCACGTGGCTGGTCCTTGACCAAGCCCTTAGGTGTGGTAACCTTGAGGATAAGATGAGGTGCCACGTGTCTATCAGTTAACCAAACCCTATCCAAACACCTGACCCAGGGTTAACTTTATCCGAGTCAGTGTGAACCTATGTTATCTTCATGAGTCTGTCATGTGTCACAGCGTGGCGCATTGAAATTTTATAAGGTGCTGACGGAATCTTTGAAGATTCTGTCCGTCATTGGAGAAGGCTCATTGATGTTGGAGGCGCCCGTGAGTCGTTTGGAGCTCGTGAGCAGACGTGTCGGTCGTCGCGTGAGAGGCCGGGTGCAAGGTGCTGTAGTGGCTAAGCGTGGATAGTGGTTGTTGCGGCCTTTGGAGCCAGGAGGCTTGCTGGAGCGTAGAGGAGATTTTCCATGGCATACTAGGTGTGTGTACCCCTAGACGACTCCTACGCTCACACGCAGGGAGAGTCTTTCGACCATTTGAGGCTAGCCAGAGATCAATGAGCGGGCGCATTCATCTGTGTTGCTGTAGAGATCGATGAGCCAATGTTGGAAGAGCTGCTACTATTGAGCTCGGTCGCTGTGGGTGCGCTTGTGTTGCGTTGAAGCTTGGAACCGCAGGAGATTGGAGCATTCGCAGAGCAGCCGTTGAGGAGTAGGGTAGCCGAAGATTGCATACACTTAGTTGTTGATGAAGCTATGGCGGTTGTGGTGGACGGGCTGTGTGGATCCTGAGGTCATTGGACCGCTATGTGTAGGCGAGGGAGCTCCGTGAGCTCTAGAGCTCGCTGTCTTCGTGATGGAGAAGACACGACTCCAAGCAGTGGTGCTCAGGTTGCTTGCGTTGGAGAAGCCGTCGGCGAAAAAGATGTGCGTTGCATCGATGGAAGCCGAGCGAGCTACTGTAGCCGCTCGTAGTTCGTCAGAGTAGAGGTATGTTGTGTTCAAGAGGCACTTGTCACGTAGGGTGTCGCTGTAGGTGCCACCACGCAGGCCTTGAGTCCTGCTAAGTTGTTGGCCATCTCCTAGCTACTGTAGAGCAGCCGATGCTGTGTTAGGAGACTAAGTTGGAGCTGCGGGCTATGAGGATTTTTTTGCAGGTTGACGATGTGATGTCGGGGCCTTTACTGGAGCAGTCATGCATCGTTTGCCTTAGACTTTGTTGGAGAAGCTTTGCCATAGCATTGTGGATGAGAGTGCCTCCTTAGTTGTGGTCGCTAGGTAGTTGAGTCAGGAGCTGAAGGGTGCTGCCTTCAGTCCAAGGATGGCTCTAGTCTCGAGCTTTGGTAGGCTTTGTTGTAGAGCAGAGACCTGGAAGGCAAATCTCAATACACTCTCTCTCTAAGAAGAAATCTCTATCACCTTTCTCAATTCTGAAATCTCACAAGGAATGGAGCCTTTCTCACATATGAATCTCTCTCTCGAAATGATCTCTCTCTCGAAATGAATAAACCAATGAACGAAAATTCTTTCAAATGAATCGACGGAAATTCTCTCAACGTAAGTGAACGGCCTCTGATACCATAACAAAATAGGAAGAGGGGAGAGAAGAAGAGTGGAGATGAGGAGAGAGGGCATAGCTAGAGAGTACATCACAAATGACTAACTGTACACTAGATTTAGTTGAAAATATAGAACATATACAAACCAATTTAGGGTTAGGGTTAGGGCATCTAACCCTTTCCTTTATAGTACTCTATAAGTGTTAGTGCTATTCACATGTAATCACATGATGTTGAGCGTGGTCTCTCAACAAGAGAGAGAGAGAGAGAGAGAGACAGAGACAGAGAGACAGACAGACAGAGAGACAGACAGAGAGACAGAGAGATTTCAGCATGATCTCTGTGTTTGTATCTTAATATGTGCTTCAAAGCACAATTAATGTGGGTTTAAAGCATAATATGTCTAAGTGTGTGTCTGTATGACTAAGTGCATGTTGTGTGTGTGTGTGTGTGTGTGTGTGGGGGAGGGGGGGAGGAGAGGAAGAGTCGAGGGGAAGAGTCGGGGGTGGGGGGGGTGCACTTTATCGAACAAACTCTATGTACTTTCAAGCAAGATGTTCAAAATATGTGTGCTTTAGAGTAATAACTCTATGTAAGTTCAAGCAAGATTTTCAAACTATGTGTGCTTTATAGTACAAACTCTACATGCCTTAAAGCATGACCGACAAATGGCTCGCTGTCTGTGCATTGGTGTGTGTATGTGTGTGTTGGGTGGGGGAGAGGGTGCTATAGCACAAGTTCTGTGTGCTTTCAAGCAAGACTTTCAAACTATCTGTGATATATAGCACAAACCATGTGTGCCTTCAAGTAGCTAGAGCACCAAGGTCAATATGTTTGCCAATATGGCCCTTGCTCCTAAAGGGGACCCCTTAAGGGCCGTACTCACAAACACATCCAAAAACATTATCTCTATAAAAGAGTACATGCTTTTATCTATGTTTTAGAGACTTTTAGACAAAACATAACTATGCTCTTTTTTAGAGATGATTGTTTGTCAATATGGTCTCCTTTAGGGGAAATGTCCATATTGACAAATATTTATATCTAGAAAAGAGTGAGACTAAGTCTTGTGAAAAATTTCACCTCTAGTTGTATAATCAATTTTTGGTAGAAGCTAAGGACCTAAGAAAAGGGCACACTTAGTTTATGTTCTTTGATTCCTCTATCCTTTCGACCACTTGAATCTTCGTCTTCTTTGACATTATGCCTTTTGAAGGAATGAAAGACCACACATCAAAGACAAAGAAATGAAGAAGTATGTTGAAGATTTGATTAAGAAATGAACTAAACCTTAAGAGTAGAATAGAGGGTCATTATGGATGATGAATAAGTATGGATGCATTTATGGGTACAGGGTACTTGAAAGGTGATTAAGGGGGGTTTCACACTCGTCTTCTTGAAAGTCTCTCTAATAAAACTGTGCGCCTTAAGGTAGAATAGAGGGGTATTGATAGATGGTGAATAGGTATGGATGCGGTCTAGGGTACTTGAAACGTGATTAAAGGGGTTTCACAGCCATCTGCTCGAAAATCACCGGACAGGGTCTCCTCGAATAAAATGCATGTCGGCTTAGAATGGCCTTCATACATGTTCGCCCACTTGCATCGAGTCACGCTCAAACGCGGATAAAAAGTTGGGCGACCTACATATCGTTGCGCCCAAGGCTGCGTTTGCGAGCAGCCGGGCCATGTAATCAAAAACCCTACCCAAAAATCTAACCTGGCCCCTTAGCCAAAAGTTCAATTGCCCTAGGAGTATTTATTATAAACATTCACCAGTCCACCTTGTGTGTTAAATTAACTCGGTACGCCAAGAGGACGGGTGTGAAAATCCCCTTAAGTAGTTGGGAAGTTGGAACGGGCATATCACAAACTTGTAGGGTCTCAATGAAACTTTCTATGAACTTGGAGTTTAACTGATTTTCCCCCGTTTGATTTGGCAATGCCGTCGTGGTACACAGGGATGCGTTTTTGGTAGGGAGAGGTCGAATGATGTATCAAAAGTAGAGGCAATAGAGCAACTCTTTAGCTCTAATTGCGCAGTGGTAAGTTTCGTTTCTTCTGATGGCTTCAAGATACATCGATGCAAATCAAGATACATCGATTCAACTCATTCTAAGTTTGAACCATTTCAAAACAATTTTAGAGAGATTATTGCAATTTACTTCCTTGCTCTCAGTTACAACTGAATCCTCGCTTAAACACATGAGTAACCCATTATTGCGAATCCCTGAATTCTTCCGCCTTTCCGCATCAAGCATCAGGTAGGCAATCTTAAGAAACCACAAGTGGCATTCCAGTTCTACCCCGAAAGCCATTAGATGAATGGTGAGTGCTCGTTACTCTCTTTCGATTCGTAGCACGAAGTAGCGGTTCGTGCTTTGCTTCACTTTCATATTTCCGGTAGGTCGCATACAGCATCTTTGTCTTTTTTGTTTATATGAAATTGCCTTGCGTGCTGTTTTGGAATGGTGCTTTTTCAGCAAGTGTTGAGAAAATGCACTCGGCACGCTTATGTGATTGGTTGGGTGAGCCAAGTGCAACGACCCCTCCGTCCTTATCATCCATCGAATCTCTCCAATAATCCTCTACGCTAATGCATGTGCTGAATGACCCTCCAAGCCAAGCACACTTTCCTTCACATATATCTTCACGTCCTATTGTGGATTGTCTAACTTATTTTATCCTAAGAAAAAGGTGAATATAGAAGAGGGTGCACAGGCGGCAGAAGCGGAAGAAAGCATGGATGAGGAACACAATTAATAGCATGGATGAGAATCACAATTACACATCTAAGTGGAAATCATAGAACATGGGAATGTTTCGATATAAGAAATTGGCACCAATGGCACAAGCAAAGAAGAGAAGAGAAAAAGGAAGGGAAGGGTGGTGACACGGAAGGCACTTACACAAGGATAAGGAGTTAATAGTAAAGCGAGAGACATGATGGACAAGGTCTTCAGAAGATTGATGGGTCTATGAGATTGTGAGAAACCTGATACAAGCTAGCTGGAGTGGTGGAGCTACTAAGCGAGCATCCACACCCATACAAAAGCCAAAAAAACTGTATCCTATACATAGTCATATCCAGGGAGAGTAGTCCTCTACAAAGTCATCCTCATCATCGTCCTCATCAGCGTCAAGGTCAAGGGAATGATAGGATGAAATCAAACATAAAATGTTTTCGACTCCCTATAGATGCAATCCTCTGCTGTCTCTTGGTCACAACTCTACGCCTAACAAGTGCGACAGTCACCCCAGCCGGTCTCACCCCTACTCTGAAGAGAGAGAGAGAGAGAGAGAGAGAGAGATGTCCCGCATCCACGATCAAGCACACAAAAGTGTGGAGATATGTGTGGGTGTGCCTGGCCACCACATGTTCATTTGGTCCGTGGGACCAAATTGCACCCACAATTCCAGATCAAAGGCCTTGATTTCTTATCATTTCAGAGGGCACAGTGATCAAAGTCCTTGACATTGAGAAGACTTTCCAACTACTAGGATGAAGGGGAGCCAAATGCAACCAACACGGTTTATTTGAGTGGAGTTAGGAGTTTAGAGCTGCTATGCCGACTTCTTTTGCATATGAGCTTTTGGGGATACGTTTCCATAGCTGCATGTTTTGAGTCGTTGAAGGAAAGAAATAAAGTTTATTTAAGTCTTCGAAAGACTGAAGGGTCTATGAGAGTGAAGAAAAACCAATACAATAAAAGCTAAGGTGTGGAGCCACTAAAGCAGGCACTCACACTCAAGGCTGATGTGGGAGACGAGACTAACAAATTGAGAATATACCACGATGCTTTTGTGAGAGGGTACACATAGCCTAGCATAACTTTGCACATGAGAGCCAGGGTAGATACTTGTGAATGAGCTAGTCGGTCATTTGTTCGTCAGAGTTCGAAACCTCTGTGTGTTGGCTAGGGGACTAAATTTGGTAGTCGACTGAGGATGGGGGATATGATCTTGGACGACAATGGCTCTGGTGGGGATTGACATCCTCAAGAAACGAAGTCTATGATAGTCTGTTCAAGAAAATGGGCAGAAAGGTTGGTAAATCGAATAATCTCTTGGCACAAGTTCTATATTGCTGCTCCTACTTGACAAGATTTATAGCAAAGATGAGAGAGAGAGAGAGATGAATGAGAAACATAGTGGTCCAACGCAGGCAACTCACGTTCGATATTCTCTAGTAGTCTAATATTATATTGTTGTTTCATCTCTACTACTAATCTCATCAAGTAAGAGCGGCGATATAGAACTTTAAGATTATTCAATTTACCGGCTGTTTTATTGAGCGGCATTCTTCTAAAACCGTCTTTAAAGCCTTTGGAATTGTCAAAATCTTCAGACAAGGCACTTTATCACGTATTTGGTAAACGCACATGTTCCCTCTCGGAAATTCTGAGAAATGCTCCATTACAAGGAGGGCTCTAGGCCTCAAGAATGGTCATTTTATTGAAGTGACTTGTATGTTCAAAGTAAAGAGCCATTAGATTGTGAGCCACCAACAAGAGCAGGGACCAGTGTCTACACCGGTAGTTCCCTTGGTGATGACAACAGGTCGGTCGATTCATCAGAGGTGTGCTCATCAGCCTTAGTACTTCCTCAACACCTCAGGGGGACATGCTCAATCCCACTGTCCCATTAGGAAGAAGCTATGCCAGCCATCTCTCACTCCTTTTGAGAGGCATACCAGTCATTCATGGTAGAAAAGGTGTTCTCAACAGTTATGGACATCTCACAGTTCTTTTAGGAAGCATCCCATTCAGTTGATTCATTAGAGGGGCGCCTGATAGCTACTCGTTCCTTCGGAGAGCATCCAGCACAATCTCCTCCTTGTAGGGGTGCTTTGCAGTGCCTTTTTTTGGAGAGACATCCACAATTCCATCTTTCTTGGAGTGTCTCAGAGAGACATCTACAGTTTCTACAGTTTCTTCGGGAGACATTTCCGTCCACAGTACCAGATTTCAGGATGGTGGCAGAGTTTTTACCCTCCGCAATTATCACGCTAGCAGAGGAGGCAGGTGCATTCCGGCTTTCCCTCACCGCAGTCATGCAGACAATAGTACCACAGTGCCCAAGAGTGCATATGAATATTGTGGAGTTTTCAGTTTTGGCTGCCTAGCCTAAGTGGCTTAGTCATCACCCCAGTTGTTCCTAGAGTAGCACCAACATTTCTATGTCGGTGGATCCTCCATAGTGGGGAGGGTGCATGTCAGCAGTTGGTAGCCAGTTTCATGCCATGAGCCTTCCAGAGTGCAGTGCCTTTGCATCAGCAGCCCAGTCAGTGCTCAGTAGTTGATGAGGACAGCATGCAATTCATATTTCCAGGAGCCTATTATAGTGCCATACCACCGAAGGATCAGGAGTTTGCAGTAGTAGAATGTGGGATGACTGGCCTCAGCAGTTCGGCTTCCAGTCTTCACGGTAGTACCGGTTCTCAGGAATTTTTATTGAGCCGCCGTGTTATCACAGCAGAGCATTCATTCCTTGCCTCTTGGAGCGGTGCCAGCTCAGTACGAGTGCCAGACTGTTATTCCCTAGTTCTTGGGAGGACAGTCAAGTTTCGTGCCACAGTTAGTGGTCATCATGATCACATGCCCTTGGCAAAAGTTACTCCCTCAGTAGCAGCTACCTCCATCCAGAAGTTAAGTTGGAGGGAATGCCACAAGCAGCCCTGTACCAAGCTGCATTGTGACACACATTCACTCTTAAGTTATGTCCCCGTATGCCATGACCCGTATGAGCTACGTGGGTTCAGTTGAAGGTCAGGGCGGAGCAATCAGAGTTGCCTGGGCAAAGGGTTGCAAGGTATCCACCCAGCAACAAGTTCAGTAGAGGTAAATGTCACATGCACAAGGGTCCAAGCCGTTGTAGCAGTGAGACTTGGCTGGACCCCCCGCAGTCTTGTTTGGGACCCAGCTGGGTGGGCCAACACCAGCCCTTGAAGGCTGGTCTGGTTGGTTCAGCTATGGTCGCCTGGTCCGACCACGTGGTCGGCCAGGTGGGCTTGGCCAGGTCGGTCAAACTGACCAGCCTGGTCGGCCAGAGGCCAGCTTTATATAAGGGCATTCCAGCCCCCATTTGGGGCAGGCAGTCGCCCAATTTACAGGATTTTCCAGTGCAGTTCATGCGCCCATTTACTCCCTGCAAGAAGCTGTACAGTAGTAGTTAGTTCCGCAGTCAGTTCGTATGCTGATTTGGCAATACAACAGTAGTCAGGGCATTTACGCCATCAGTATGAATAAAGCAGTGTACTATAGTTACGAAGATCTCTTGTGTCTCTCATGCTTAAGTTATCTTTCTACATTTCATCATGTTTCCGCAGAGCTAGTCCCCACATGCTACAATGCGAACCTTTTTGTTCCAGGCCAAAATGTATCTCTTCATGTTTGGGCTCTCAACTAGTTTTGTATACATTGCTCCGAGCTTAACTATCTCAAGTCTGCTTGTTGCTTTCAAAGCTAAAGGTGGAAATTGCGGCCATCAGAGGGGAAGTCTTAGTGTGGAGGAAAGATCTGCATCAGAAGAGAAAGAACGGACTACAAATCAGATAGGAATGCTCCTAGCAGGAGATGTTCTAACCCCAATCCCTGGTCGTGATGGTATTGCTACTTGTTCATCATGCATAATTTGCTAGGTGGAGTCCGGGCTTATAAGTAGCATATCTACTCCTATTCCTCGCAGGGTTAACGGTAGCAATGTTAAGCAGGTTTGACTGAATGTTCAATTTGTTTATAAAGAAAAGGAAAGAGAGGGAACGTAGCAACAGTACAAGGTTCAACACCAAGATTGGAGAGAAGATTTGTATGGTAAGGTTCGAGAGATCTTGAAAGAGAAGGGTTGAGAGTAGAATTAAAGAACTGGAGGTATGATAAAGTCTAGTCTCTATTTGGCTGAAATTCCCATTAATGCTCCTTGTACAGCACAAACACTAGAGAGAAGATTTGTATGGTTAGATTCGATGAGCAGCAAGGAGAGATCTGTGCAAGAAAACGGTTGAGGGTAGAATTAAAGAACCGGAGGTACGAGAAAGTCTAGTTTCTATTTGGCTGAAATTCTCATTAATGCTCTAAAGGACTCTGGTTTTGTCTGTCGACATCAGAAGGTAGTCCTCAAGAATCCAGACACGGCTGAATTTAGCTACAGAATGATTAGGTGCTGAAATCTCCTAGTTTAATTCAAAAGAGGATGGAAGGAAAGCTTGTGCTTAAGCGTGGTTCCCGTATAATGCTACAGGTGCAAGGGTTGCAAACTTGAGCGAACAGTAGTGCATAATTATGATTCCTCTTTCCAAAATGGGGGAGGAAGAGGGGGTTAGAATGTGGCCCTGCTGATGAAAGAACATCGCTTCCATTTTGGCCTCAGTTGATGTATGAGCTTTACAATTCAGACTATTGATGGGACCTTTCATAGGAGATGAGTTAAGACATGGGTGACTGGAAAACAGGCTGAGAGCTCTCTTTTTTGGTTAGGACCAGACTTCTTATGATGGGGACCAATTGCCTCTGGCCAAAGGCACATTTGGCATACTTGGCTTAATTAATGGCAAAATCTGGGCTGATAAAGTTAAAGGCATGGGTCTTCCTTATGGGCTGAGGAGGTTAAGACAATTTGCAAGAGCCACCATAGGAATAAGTGGAAAAGATAACAGTGTCTAAACAACAGATAAGTTCACTCAGTTTAAACCAGAGGCTGAGTGCTTGCAAACATTCAACAAGCAATGGGCATGCGTTGGCATGTCAAAAGTATTGTCTTTCGGAGACATTAACTCCAAGTATCAGTTGATTTTCTGGCCAATATGGGCTATCATATCAGAAATCTCTTTGTATTGTCGTGTTCATTCTAAAACGTGCATGCCTTTGTAGAAGGTGATCAATGCATGTTGATTATGAGGCTTCAGGTTTTCCTGCAATTCATTTTTCAAACTTTACTGGTGCCGACGACCTTAGGCAGGACCTTTTGCTAAGATTTTGGCCTTTATGTTCAATTATCTTAATATCTCTGGATTTTAATGATGTATGGCTAAGTTTTGTTCATGGAATTTCGAGTATAGTATTTTGCAGAATCTCTCTCTGATGACTTGGTGAAAACAATTCACAGGTATCGATTGAAGGAAAATAACACTTGCAAGGCATAGCTCAGAAAGACCAAACAGATTTTCAATTCGTACTGATAAGATTGCTAGAATCACTTGGCCATCATGTAAGCCTCTTTTGCACTAGGATAATGTGGTTGCTGGATGTTCCATATAGTAAGATTTTGTGGTTCTTCTTAAGTAGATAGGCAAACGAATGCATTTGGATGTAAGGAATAAGTAAAGGGTCTCAAGTAGGTGAGTGTTCTATAGTTGGTGAGAGTTGTATATGTTCAGTATGCACTTCATATATTGCAACAAATTGTTCCATTGTGAATATCATATAATTAATTATTTTGAAACGCACATTAATGTTTGTTGGTAGTGTGTGTACTATACTGCTTATCTTAACATCAGCTTACATGGAGTGGAATCCATTTTCAACCAAGCTAAAAGTTGATGCAATTGGAAACACAGCTATACAAGGTATATTTGAAGGTAGGAATATTTTTTGAGACAGGGTTGTGCATCATGGATAAAACATTAGAAAAATTGGATGAGAAGGGTTCAGAGCGACTTGAGACACTCCATGAAATACAAGAAGAGAAGAATTGCACACAAGTGAGTAATATAAGCTATTTTCTAATATCTTTAGTAGGTTTGCGTGCAATGGTTGAACTTGAGCAATTCACATGCCTTATGAGCTATTTTCTAAAATTTTGCATGCGTTTGTAAGCAATATTTCCTAAAGAGAAGAGCTGTCTATTAGAGAACTTTGAAAATGATACACATCATTAATTTGTGGGGGCACTTGGCCAATCAGAAAAACAGCTGGCTCCTATGCAGCCTGCTTCTTAGGATCCCAATGAATACCGCAAAAACACATGCCAACAGCTTTTTAGGATCCCCTGCCTAGAGTATGTCAAAAACAGGTGCCAACAACCAGGGTGGAGGGCCATACATCTAGCAAATTCCTCGATCGTGAAAATGTAAAAGATACTTGCAGGCCATGCCTTCTTGTAGAAATGCGGTCGCCTTTTGGCGGTCTTCCTAGACATCCTCCTTACAATGCTCCCAAGTGGCTCATAGGATATAGATGATATCGTGCCAAATCTTGAATGTAGGCCGAGTTTGTTGCCCCCCCATTACTAAATTGCAATGCGCTACCCAGATATCCAAGCATTGATGCCGGGGACTATCTCCCAAGCATTGTTCTCGAGAGAGAACTCAGGTTACTGACGTGAGGGGGGGGGCAAATCCTGAATGTCGAGGCGGGTGACACTCAATTCATCTATCCCCAGTCTATCTTGTAGGCCGGAGAGATCATCTTGATGGGGAAAGCATGCGCCCCTTTGTCGCCATGACCCAGGTAAACCACCTTGAGAGAGCACTGCTTGCATGGGGAGCCAACTCCAAGTTCCTAAGGATCTTATTGGACCATTGTCCCATTGTGGCTAACCAATGTTGTTAACAACCATTGAGCATGTTGGCGGATCTAGCCCATCCAAACTATACTTGTTTTGAGACAAAAATGGCTCAGGTTCAAAGTAGTCGACGGGATCGTCCAAATTGGCAAGGATAACACGAGCCATTTGAAGACAGAGGGAAGGTTGTGAGAATCAGCATATGCCTTGGCATCATATGGGCCCAAGTGGTTGTAACAAAAGAGAGAGAGTGGTACAAGGAATAGGGTTGGCCCTCCTTTCAAAACGTGACTTGTATAAAAGGCCAAGTAGTTGACTTTGTTCTTCATTGTTATATGCAACCTTGGAGAAATACAAGCTCTTTTCTTGCTCATGTGTTGAGATTGAGGTTTGCTTGTTCTTCTTGTTTGCCTTTGGCGTTTGCCATGATTCCCCTTCACCTTCGTCTCCTTCTCCATCCCCTTCCCTTCTTCCCTTCCCCTCCGTCTCTCTTTCTCACCTCCTTCTGCTCGGTGGAAACCCCATTGCAACAATCCGGTAGGCACTTGAGTGACATGAGTGAAGGCTTCACTATGCAAGGCTCCCACAAGGAGTAGCACGGGAGTGAGAAGCTCCGTCGGCACACTTCTAGCCTCCCCACGACATGTGTGTCTCTGTCAGACCACACATCTTTGGCGCCGTTTCTAGGGAGATACGAGGTATGCTTTTGCATTTGTTTAGCTTCCTCCTGTAAGCAACCCATTGCACATGATCTTAGGCTTTGCTAGTTGAGATTAGGAGTGGATTTGAAGTGGAAAAGAGTAGAAAAGTTTGCTTTTCAACTTCCTGTGCATAAAGCCACTTTCATGCATTTGAGCTTGTTTTTTATTGTTTCTTGATGTTTGAAGGTAGCTAGAATGATCCGTAAGCTGGTTGTAGGGTCAAATCCAACTAAAAACACTTGAAATGAAGATTGGAGGGGAATTTCAAAGTGGTTTTGTGTGCTTGACACTTCAACTTGTAGAAATCACTCGTTTGTGTGCCAAAAGTTATTGTTATGTGATGTTTTTTGCTTGTGGTAGGTAGTTTACGTCCTTAGCAACCCCCTATGCACACAAACCTGGAACAGAATTTGAAAAACCACTAGGAATCATCAGAAGAGAGTCGGCGACACTACGTGTTCCCAGACAGTTCCTATCCCGCCGACCGTCGCCATAGCTTGGTATCCCACAAACCCGTCGCCTTAGGTCTCTATCCCACCAACCGACACATGTTAGTCACCTAAACCACGGGCTTAATTATGATTTGTCAGGAGATGCTATCCCACCGGCCTGACATGCCTTGATCTGGTGGCATAACCACATATCTCTCCAACCGGTGCCATTCTAGTATCCCTCTGGGGCGAGCTATCCCTCCAATTGTTAACTATCCACCCCACTGTCTGGTAATGCTAACCTGCCGACCCAACGGCATATCAACCCAACCCAACCCGCCGACACGTGTCATCTGCTATCCTGCTGACCGGTGCCATAAGGCTCACCCTCCAATCCAGCGGCATATAGCTCTGGGAACAAATTCTTTGATAAAAAATACAGAAGTGAATTTGAGGTAGGGTGTGCCTTCGCAGGGATCTCATACATGCAGTTGAGGTTCGGGAGAAAATTTTGTCAAACGAGCTTGAGCCTGAGGACAGCATTTCGAACTACATGCAGCCCATCTCTCGTCCTAGTTTTGGTTCAGATCCAATAGGGAATTCAATTCCCAGCTCTCATTCAGGCCCGACGTAGTGATCCCTCCAGTTCAGACGAGGGCAAGAGCTTGAATGAGGCAATGCAAGAACCGATTGGCTCGAGAGCCTCCGAAACCCCTGACACAAGCATGGCTCTACCTCATTCTCCTGCTCCTTCCGTAGCCTCTAGATTAAGGGGAACTATATCCAACATGTTCAGACGAATAGATTCAACAAAAATAGAGAACCCTTTTGCCGGTATGCCATACGGAAAGGGAAGGCTAGCGACAACCAGTCCTTGCGCCATGGGCACGGACTGAGGCCATTTTTGTGGACCGAGGACCCACCGTCTTCACTGGACACCATGACCTAGAGCGCAAGGAAGACGAGGACCCGTGGATGATAGACTTCGCTAGACAAAACTCCGGGCTTGGAAACTCATTGGACTTCCAAGAGGGAACCCCTTATGAGCCCTCGACCTTCCAAGAGGGAACCCCTTGGAAACTCATTGGACTTCCAAGAGGGAACCCCTTATGAGCCCTTGACCTTCCAAGTGCCCCCAACATTTGCCGTTAGGCCGGCTATGTGCCCTTCCAAGTTCAACACTATAGACCAATGCAAGGAGCGTCCATGCAGATGCTTGGTAACCCGCTTCCTTAGAGAATTCGACAATTTACCCCCACAGTTACAACCCCAATGTTCGGGCGAATAGGCTTTACAATCCCAACGTCGGCACCGGCGAACCAATGGACCTTGCTACCAGGACAGGGTTGGCCTCTACGTCCTATTAGGCCCACAATAGTGCTGCCTCCTCAAGCTTCCCAAACAGTGCTATTGGATGAGGTGATGCTTATCCTAGTAGACGCACCAGGAAGAGGGGCCGCTCCACCCCCAACTGTATCCACATACAGGGAACACCAATCCCTCTAGGAGTTGACCCATAACCATATCTAAGCTGATAACTGAATTCCTCGGAGAAGGACATCCGGTCTCCCACGTGGAGTGGTTTCAGCTAATATGCGAAGCATTTTCTGCTCTTGGAGATTTGGAAATGGTTAACGCCTCAGCCTGGATGGCAAGGCAGCCAATGGTAAAGGGCCCTCAGCCCTGAGGAGAAAATCAACTGGGAGGCATTGTGAAAAGCCTTCATCATAGGGTTCGCTCCCAGTGGTCACAAGTGGAGCCTGATTAATCAGTTGTATGAGGTGAAACAAAATGAGAATGAGTCCCTTCGAGACTACATTACTAGGATCAAACACCTTGTTATGCTCTAGCCGAGATAGCATGACCTCGGAAAGGTCGGTGGGCATTTTCCCTTAGAGGACCGACTTTTGTAATATTTTATGTTTAAATGCTCAAGGGAAGTAACTGCCAAGGTCCTAGGTGAGGGTGTATTGGCATCGACTAGGTGGTTCTGAGTGCTCAAGCCTAGGTGCACCTGAATGTGTAAGAATGCCAAGGGGCAAATGTTTTAATTGTGCCCCAAGAGAGGGGTAAATGGTGTACGAAGCTAAAGGTCTAAAATGATGACATGTGGCAAGGGGGAACCATCTAGGGATTTGTGGGCTTGTGGATAGGCATGAAAAAAATGAGTTACGTATCTTGTGTGTGCATGCAATCCAAGAGGGATAGGTTGGGAGGAAAATCTGATGCCATCGCCTGTGATTGTGCCCGTGATTCGACGAAAAAAGGCAGAGATTAGTATTGATTGTTTCATTTGGTATCAGAGCGCTCAGGCTGGACAATGGGATTCATACGAGTTGCGTATGAAGGGAGCGCAAGGTGTATTGGGCATGTGACGGCGAGTGACGTGTGCTATTAGGTGGTCACGGGTTTAGTTGTCTCGTCCATTGGCATCAGGCAACGATTACGGGTGGTTACCTTCAGGACGACGATACAGCCAAGCTGCTGGTTATCTGGGCAGCGTGAAAGAGTGGAATTGCCAGGAGTTGGAAACCTGGCCCTTCAGAATTGCGCTACGTATTAGGAGCAGTGCAGCTACCGTAGGTGATGGCGCAGTCGTTGGATCACGGACGTCATCGCAGCTATCGGGTGATGGCGCAGCTGTGGGGTCTCAAATGAGCTTATCTCGGGGGCAGAACCTGTAAATAGACCTCCCTATAGATTAAGCTTTATAGAAGAAGCTGAGGTGCGGAGACAACTGGAAGAATACCTCAAGCTGGGGCAGATTCAATCCAGTTTTTCACCCTTTGCTTCGCCAGTGATATTAAAGAAAAAGAAAGATGATACTTTTCGTCTCTGTATGGATTACAGAGCATTGAATAATATCACTATTAAGCACAGGTATCCGATGGCTCGGATCGATGATTTGCTAGATGCATTACATGGGGCCGTAATTTTCAGTAAGATAGATCTTAAGTGTGGCTACCATCAGATCCGTATTAGAGCTGAGGATGTGCATAAAACCGCTTTTAGAAGCAGGTTTGGACATTATGAGTTTTTGGTAATGCCCTTTGGACTTACCAATGCTCCAGCTACATTCGTCATGCTTATGAATGATTTACTACGTCCGTATATCGGAAAGTTTGTAGTACACTTTATTGACGATATTCTGGTATTCAGTAAGAGTATTACTGAGCATTATGAACACTTAAGAATAGTGTTCAGTACTTTGAGGAAAGCCAGTCTTTATGTAAATAAAAAGAAAACTATATTGTGTATGGTAAGACTTGAATATTTAGGATTCATAATTACTCATGAGGGGGTAGAAATGGATCCAAAGAAAGTGGCTGCGATACTGACTTGGCCAATCCCTCAGAGTTTGACCGCTTTGCGATCGTTCTTGGGATTTGTCCAATTTTATCGAAGGCATATCAAAGGATATTCCGAAATAGTATCGCCATTGGCTGATCTGACCTCAGATAAAGTACCTTTTATATGGGGACAGAATCAACAGGAAGTTTTAACACCATAAAACAAGCTGTGGTCATAGGACCGGTGTTAAAAATAGTTGATCCCCAGAAACCGTTTTTCCTTGAAACCGATGCAAGTGGCATTGCGGTAGGAGCAGTTCTCCTCCAAGAGGGAAGGCCAGTAGCCTTTGAAAGCAAGAAGCTTTCTCCCGCTCAACGAAATCGGCCAACTCATGAATTAGAGTTGTATGCTGTTGTCCATGCTTTGAAAACATGGAGACATTATTTGTATGGATCAGAGTTTATATGGATGTTGATCGTGATACTTTGAAACATTTTTGTAAACAACTTGACTTGAGAGGCCGCCAAGCTAGGTGGGCAAAACTCATGCAGGAGTTTAACTTGACGATTCGGTACCGAAGAGGAAAGGATAATAAAGTTACTGATGCGTTGTCACGCATTATGCATAACACGAGTTTCATGGTGTTAGAGAATGCTCTAATGACCGAGATTAGAGAAACTCAAAAGGTGGACGAGTTCGTCCAGAGCCTATGGCCTAAGGCTCATATGTTAAAACCCGGGGAAAAGGATGACCTGGCATCCAGAAAAGGCCAAACTTATGCAAGATATGCCATAAGGGATGGTATGCTGAAAAGAAATGGCAAGGTCGTAGTACCTAATGAGAATGATCTCAGGCAGAGAGTCATTCAACAATGCCACGATAGTCCATGTGCGGGACATCCAGGAGTCGAGAAGACATATGATCTCGTGAAGCGAGATTTCTTTTGGCCAAAGATGAAAAAGCATATTCATGAATATGTGACATGTTGTTTTTCGTGTCAGGTAAGTAAGGCAGAGCGGGTGAAGCCACCCGGACTTTTATAACCCTTGAAGATACCACTAAGTAAGTGGGAGAGCATTTCCATGGACTTTATTGTAGGTTTGCCTATGACACAAGGTGGATATGATTCTATCCTTGTGGTGGTTGATCGTCTTATCAAGATGGCTCACTTCATTCCAACTAGAGAATCTGTTAGTGCCCCGCAAGTGGCAGATTTGTTTATTAGACATATATTTCGTCTGCATGGATTACCCAAATCCATAGTGTCAGACAGAGATGTCAAATTTACCGGTCATTTTTGGACTGCGGTATTTGAGACACTAAGGACTGAGTTGGGAATGAGTAGTGGGGATCATCCAGAAATGGATGGTCAGACAGAAAGAATCAACCAAATTTTAGAGGATATGCTTAGAGCATATGTGTCATTGAGGCAACATACCTGGGACGAATGGTTGCCATTGTTAGAGTTTGCCTACAATGATAGAAAACATTCCTCTACAGGGTTCAGTCCGTTTGAGCTGAACTATGGTTATAGACCAGCGAATCCAACATTAGTTGGAATACCTCAGAAAGTGCCTAGTGCCGCGAACTTTGTGGTTCAAATGTGGGAGATGCTAGCACTTGCGAGAGCTAACATCCGCCAAGCTATGGATAGAGCTAAGGCATATGCGGATGAAAACCGATCCGCTAGAGAATTTAAGGAAGGAGAAAAAGTTTTTCTCAGAGTTCCTTCGCACTCTAAGTCTTTGATTGCAGGAGAGTGTGCTAAGTTATCACCTCGATATTTTGGGCCATGGTTAATTCTAAAAAGAATAGGCAAGGTAGCCTATAAATTAGAATTGCCACAGGATTGTAAGGTGCACCCAGTGTTTCATGTTTCTCGTTTAAAGAAATTTTTGCATATAGGTGACTCACTAATCGATGGTGTTGTTTTGTTTCAGGAGATAGAGGATAATGCAAGATGCAAACCAACAGGAATCCTGGACCGAGGAACAATGCAAGTGCGCAATCGGAAGATACCAACGGTGTTGGTTGCATGGCATGGTCTACCTCTATCAGAAGCTACTTGGGAATCCGTATACCAGTTACGGAAAGTGTTCCCAGATTTCATCATCGAGGATGCTGATGCTTGAAGAGGGAAGGAATGTTATGCTCTAGCCAAGATAGCATGACCTCGGAAAGGTCGGTGGGCATTTTCCCTTAGAGGACCGACTTCTGTAATATTTTATGTGCGTAAATTAAATGGTCAAGGGAAGTAACTGCCAAGGTCCTAGGTGAGGGTGTATTGGCATCGACTAGGTGGTTCTGAGTGCTCAGGCCTAGGTGCACCTAAATGTGTAAGAATGCCAAGGGGCAAATGTTTTAATTGTGCCCCAAGAGAGGGGTAAATAGTGTACCAAGCTAAAGGTCTAAAATGATGACATGTGGCAGGGGGGAACCATTTAGGGATTTGTGGGCTTGTGGATAGGCATGGAAAAAATGAATTACGTATCTTGTGTGTGCATGCAATCCATGAGATAGGTTGGGAGGAAAATCTGATGCCATCACCTGTGATTGTGCCCATGATTCGACGAAAAAAGGCAGAGATTAGTATTGATTGTTTCACACCTCAATTCCCACGGCGAACCACATGAGAGGATGAGTGATGAGTGACTGTTGCCATGATTCCTCATCGGATTGGCAGATCCAAAGTTGCATGACCATCTAATGGTTATGAACCCAACTTCTTTTGAACTTTGCAGCAAGGTAGCCATCCCTAGAAGCGACAACATGATGGATAGAGACATCAAGGACATTCTACAACTCCGTCCGAGGTTTCACAATCAGTAAGGTCTTCCAACGTGTAGCCTACCAAGGAGGAGGATAAAGAGTCTTAAGGTTTAGATATGGGTGAGTTGGCCTCTAATCGATTGAATCAGCTAGGCCAGCAGTGGAGGTTAGGAACATCCAAGGAAGCACCGAGTACCCCCTACCTATTCCCTAAAAGAGATAATGTTTGGTGCACGGTATGCAATGGCAATCATCCCTCAAATGAGTGTCCTCGCCTCAGGGCAAGGCCAACACTCTATTGTGCACACTACTATAGTTGGGGGAACCACGACACCTCTCAGTGCTGATTTCCAAAGGTCCCTTCCCAACTAATCTACCAACCAAAGCTCCAACTGGCCTTGACGGCGCCACCCAACCTGATGAATGCACAAGGAGCTCCTCTAGCCAATCCAGGGCAATATAGGAGCGTGAGCAGGATCACGACCATCCTGACTATCAGCCTTACGAGGAAGGAAGTGGTACCATAAGTCACTACCTTTTACATGAGGATTAGCATGTCCCGGTATATTAGATAGTGCCCGTGGCCCAGAGGGCAAGGGAATGAATTCCTTGGCACGGAGGTCCTTGATCTAATGCTATATATGTCAAGGTCCACACAAGGCAAGTGAATGCCCATACGAGGACACAGCGAACCCTCCCGTATCATGCTTTACATGCCAAGGGCTGCTCTTTTTAAAGGATTGTCCTTACAGGGATCTCACCCCAGTGGTCCTATCCTCAACAGGTCCCACACCCTTGTGTGATGGATGCGGAGTATAACACTTATTCAAGGATTGTCCCCTGAGGAGGTTAGCGACTCCGACCAGCCCACTCAAGAGCACTAGCATCAATTTGCTAAGCATTGAACAAGGTCAAGCGATCCGTGCCAAAGAGTGAAAATTCCCCATAAGGCGGATATGATGCCCCTAACGGGAATATTAACAGATCAGCATTTTCAGAAATGGGGCATAGATTTTATTGGTCCTATAAGCCTAGTAGCTAAAGGAACGGGAGCCAGTACATCATCCTGGCTACCGATTATTCCACCAAATCGGTGGAGGGCCGAGCCACAAAGAAAGATGATGCACGGTCCACAGCTAAGTTTTTATATGAACGAGTAGTCACGCGGTTTGGATGTCCCTTAGAACTAGTCAGTGATCGAGGAGATCATTTCCTCAATGAAACAATAGTGATCCTGACTAGCGAATACATAGAAAATCCACGTTGCATTATCCTAGAGCAAACGGCCTAGCCGAAAGCTCAAACAAAATGTGCTGCATGATTATAACCTGTACAGTTGAAGCCAGTCGTACCGACTGGAAGCACAAACTCATCACAGCACTGTGAGCCTACTGAACGTCTTACAAAGTGGTGACGAGCTGCATCCTCTTCAGCTTAGCCTTCGGGGTGGAGGCTGTTATGCCGATGGAGTATGTAGCGCCCAGCCTTCGCATCACAGTGAAGGAAAAGCTCATCGAAAATGCTTTAGCTGAGCGCTTAACCGATCTTGAACGGCTAGATGAGACAAGATTGCGCGCAGCGTATTGTCTGTGAGTGGAGAAGGCAAGGTGCAAAAAATGGTTCGACTGCAACCTGAAGACTCCTCTATACTGTCTGCAATACCAAGCGCAAACTTAAAATATAGGGGCATGGGTCCCTACCGCATAGTGGAGATTACTCCAATCGAAGTCCTAGCCCTAATCACAATCAAGGCAAACCGTTCTCCCTCCTAGGCAGCACCCTCTTGCAACAACCCCTTCAACAGGTCTGACAATTATCAAAATTCCCATTTTCAAGCCTAACTGGTACCCAGGTGCCTAACTAGTTCTAAGGGACAAACTAGTCAGCAATACCAAGAGCAAACTTAAATATAGGGGCATGGGTCCCTACCGTATAGTGGAGATTACTCCAAGCACAATCTCGCTCGAAGTCCTAGCCCTAATCACAATCAAGATAAACTGTTCTCTCTCCTGGGCAGCACCCTCTTGCAACAACCCCTTCAACACGTTTGACAATTGTCAAAATTCCCATTTTCAAGCCTAACTGGTACCCAACTGCCTTAGCCAAATATCCTGCTGACCCAGTGCCTTAGCCTGCCATCCCTCTGGTTAGAGCCATAGGGTCATCCCGCCGGATCGTCGCCTTACACTGTCATCCCGCCGGATCGTCACCATACCGCCAACCCGCCGATTGGTGCCATCTTGCAAGCCTCCGAAGCCTCCGACTCGTCATCTTAGATATCTCGCCGGATTGTTACTATACTCCCATCCTGCCAGATCGTCGCCATAACGCTATTCCTCCGGTCGGTGGGATACTGAAAACTACAAAAAGGCCCCTTATCCCCTCGAATCGTCACCTTAGCAAAAGCAGCCAGACTTTGTCAGTTTTTTCTATAGCTTCTTGCTCCCTTCCACACTGCCACCAACCTATTGTCCTCCTTCCCAATGGATCCCGAAAACGAATTCTTTGAATTTGAGAGAACTCGGCCTACACCCCCAGAATCCATCACCTGCCAATCCATTGCCCACCAGTCCATCCGAGTCCCAGAGCACTCCCTTAGTATCAATTCGGATGCCTTCTGACATACCTGCAGCTGAACTGCAGACTGAAGAGGAGATTAGTACTCAGCAGACCATTCAAGAGCCAACAATAGTGGCTGTCACTCCGCCTTCTCGATCATCCAAGAAGCGCACGCCAACACAACGCAAGGAGAATACAAGGTCGTTAGGACACTGGCTCATTCTCTGCTTAGCGAAGCCTGGCTCTAGCAACTCAACGGCTGCGCCATCCACTCCAACTATGTTTATACGCAGCAGCCCACCAAGCGCTGAAGGATCCGGAGGTATAAGCGTCCTTGGTAATGATAGGTCTAAAGTCAGTAGCGGACCGACTGCCCTGCCACCTTGATATGAAGCTGCTCGGGGAGTTCATCCGCACATACAATAAAAATTTGCATGCCTGCATACTTTGAGATGCAACAGGGACCCCCCACTTCCACCACCTCAATGTGCATGTAGTGTGTACAGCCTTTGGCTACTGGTGGTCTAGGAAAAGTGTACGCACAAGAAGAAGTGGACGAGCCCCATAGCAAAATCTGCAATTACGACAGAAAGAAAAGCATGGGCCGCATCAACTTCTCAGAGCTCACAATGCCAGAACTAGACAAATCGGCAAGAGTGCTCCAGTTGTTGACACAGGTCAAACATACGGACCACCACCAGTTTATAATGCAACATACTCGTCATGTTGGCAAAGCCGCAAGTCACAACTGGGCGGATGATTTCTGCACACGGATGAGGGAAGACCTAAAAACACATGGAGATGCCCTGAGCAATCCAATGCTCTATACGTCTGTCATCTACCACATGTCGAAACAACAGCCGCCAGTCGGATTTCGGCTAGCCGACAAAGAAGCCACATGGGAAGTTCCAATGGAAGAAGAGACAGTGATGTCGGACCCCAAAGGGCTCAGACTTCATACAAGTACGACCTCATCAAGCAGCCCTGATCAACAGCCACTTGGAAGCAAACTGAGGAAGCAATATGAAGACCGCCAATTGCGGGAATTCTTGGAGTGACAGAGACGTCTCGAGGCCTCCAACCGCCAACCCAAAGGCAAGGCGACAATTCAGGCCCCCATTGATGTGGACATGTTTCAAGAGGGGCATACCGTTAATATTGGCCTCCACCTCGGGGAAGAATCAGTTCCTCCCACCTCGTTTGCCCCCCAGGCTACAGTCACCACCCCCGTACATGCTCAACAGCCATCTTCCTTTGTCACTGGCTCCTCTTCCTCTCCATGAGCAAGGCTAACAGAAGCCTTACATTTTTGCAGTGTACCTGAGTACCGAACGCCTGGAGGCTACAGCGGGATGTCTGTCGAGCAATTGTTGAAGGCAGACAATATGGAGCTCCAACTAGTGGATGCCATGGTCCAACTCCCTCAGGTACTTAGCACCATTTTGCAATGGAGGCAAGAGCATATCACCCAATTGTCCTCCTTTCTACTACAGGCTCAAGTCAGTGCACGTAGAGTCACACACTCATGATCGCCGCACAGGCTACTGGGCAAACCGCGCTCGACAGAGCAGAAGAATACAGGCCAAGGTCAAGGACCTAGAGGTGACCATGACAATTCTTTGTAACATACACAGGCCTAAGTACGATTGTTAGATGCGTGCATGATACTAAGCTACATATTTTTGGGGGTTTTATTTTTGCGTGCTTGAAACTTATGTAAGCTTGCTCATTATCTTTATGCTTGATACTCCTGATTGATAAAGAATCAAGTTTTTCCTCTGCTGACCGCTTGCAGGTGTCTGAGGGGTATTCTCCACCCAGCAAAAGCACTCTACGTAGCAAGCTTCACTTGACTCATATTGAGTCGTCAATAATACATACATACACATTTTTCCCACGAAGCGTGTGCACAAAATGCCCCATGTCCCTAGAGAGCTCCATGCTCAATTTAACTATTTGGTAAGTCTTAATCCCCGCCCCCAAAATGCTTTTGATCTATTGAGCCCCTTTGGGACTTCAACTATTTCACTAACCGTGTTCTTGTCCTTGGGCACGTATCCCTAGGTGCATGGTTAATGAACTTTGGGTCTTCGACTATTCTTGCCCCTAGGCCTGTACCCCTAGGTGCATGGTTAATGAACTAGCCCACACTAATGTGCATGGAGGCCTCAACGCCTTAACTCCTTCCCATTATATGGACACTGGATGCCGGACTCCGGTTTTATGCTTTCCCTTTATCTTCCCCAGAGGGTCTACCTATTAGGCACGAAATCTTTACTAGAGGGTCTACCTTTCCCTTTATCTTCCCTAGAGGGTCTACCTAGAGGGTATGGATGCCTTTTTGTGATTTTTCCCGCCCCTCATCAAAATCCCCAATAATGCTCTTCACCTAGGTCTCCTATGCCTTTCTCAAAATCGAGGGTGCCTTTGGTAAAGTCACTTTGCCGACACAATTTTCTCTTGTCCAGAAGGCTCTTTTTATTTTCATCAGTTCCAAATCAGCTCGTGCCTTTGGGGTGTCTCTATCCTCAATCATACGTTTCCACAAACTTTTAGACACATTTTTGAATATATACATTGGGTCCAATAGATATGTGACTTTGTCTTGTCTCTAGTAATGAAGAGTGTAAAATATGGAGAGACTTTGCATAATTGCCTTGCTGCATTTTTCCATTCATAATGTCATTCTACTTTTTGTAGCAGTCTTTAGCCATATGACCTATGGAGAATTTACTCGGCTTTAACTACCTTGCTGCATACAACACTGTAATCTCACATGGCTTGATTCAAAATAAACAATACCCAATGCAGATCACCGTCGCAAGAGAGCCTTCAAATCTCTTTTGTTATCTGTATGTCAACCGTTTCTATCCCAAATCGCCTTCATGTATCGATGTTCCAACCCTCCTCACTCTTTTCCCTGTGCTTTGATACCACATGTAAAGAACCTGGTTCTTCCTCTACTAAATTGCTCATAGTTGCTTGGGAGTATTCTCCATCCAGCCAAATCATTCTGTGCATCTGGCGTCACTCAGTTGGTGTGGTATAATTATACATACACACACATGTTTCCCACGAAGCATTTGCAGAAAATGCCCCATGTCCCTAGAAAGCTCCGTGCTAAATTTTGCTGCTTGCCAAGTCTTAATCCCTCCCAATGCATTTAATCAATTTAGTCTCTTTGAATCTTCAACTATTCACTAACCTTATTCTTGCCCTTAGGCACGTACCCCTTGGTGCATGGTTAATGAACTAACCCACAATAATGTGCAGAGGCCTAAGAGCCTTCTAGTCATCTTGGACCCCGATCGTCGAAGATGTTGACAGGTAAATCCTTGACCAATCAATTATTTACATTTATATACATTAGCATTGGTCTCTGTAAGGACTTCCTGGCACTAACGCATCCGAGATCATGCTACCTTCTAACTGGAACGTAACATGAATGAATGGAAGGTCTGCTCTGTCTGCTGCATGCTTGTGCTGCCTATGTCACAGGTCTATGCTGCCGTCATGGTGGCAGCCATCTTACTAATGCCACCTCTATCTTGAGCATAAGGGCTGCTACAGAGTATACAGCCCTCAAATATGCAACTGTGACTAGGCTGTAGAAAGGATACCCATGCTGTGGTGATTTCACCACAAGTACATGGGTGATGCTTTCAGACTCCCCTACCTTCAACCAGGCTGCTGTTGCCTGTGCACGGCTTGTTTCAACTGTGGTGTGGATCCAACTCTGGCCCTCAACAATGATGAAGAGCACTTTTTTAAGGCAATCTTCAGCCAATACTTGGCTTACTCACATGAGCTCTTTTAAGGAGTCCTTTGACGGTCTCGATACCATGTAAGAAATTTTTATATGAAAGGAATGACGGCAAAGCCACACGAAACCTGTAAGAGTCTAGACTACAATGTACAAGCCTACTGAAACATAGAAAGAATTCTTTTCCGCTTCTGTATCACATAAACCTGTCCAAATCAGACACTTCAGTATATGAGATTACAAAAACGAACCTGTTCTAGTGATTGAGATCTTCTCAAACATCGACTTAAATGCATGATAGCATAGCATAGAATGGGGACTGCTCATAAGTGTCGTGCAAAGAGAGAGAGAGAGAGAGAGAGAGAGAGAGAGGCCTTATTCAGGCAATAGTTTGATTCTAGGTGACCATTCAAAGCGATTTGGCCTACACACCAAAGAGGTACTTCCTTCCTGGTAGAGCAAAAGACATCATCCGGATGGTTTTGAAAGATAGACTTTCCAGTTTAATTTATGACGGGGAAGCTGCTCCTGGATTGGCAAGAGATATCTGTGATACTATTAAGAACCGGCTGAAAGGTAATACAATTGACCATAAGCTGTAACACGCTTGAGTCTCTTGGACGAAGTAAACAGGAACTAATGGTTCATTTAAAAAAAGGGCTTTTGATGATACAATCTTGATGTTATTATCATACGTGTACTTGACACTTTTTTGCAAACAATTCTGGCAGAAATGGAATGTGAGAGGTATAAAATCGTTGTGCAGGCAGCTATTGGTGAGAAGAGGGGGCAAGGCCTCCGAATGACATGCAGGTGTTTTTGGGATCCTTATACTGATGACTATGCT
This sequence comes from Dipteris shenzhenensis, assembly GCF_047967505.1. Classification (NCBI taxonomy): domain Eukaryota; kingdom Viridiplantae; phylum Streptophyta; class Polypodiopsida; order Gleicheniales; family Dipteridaceae; genus Dipteris; species Dipteris shenzhenensis. Next base: position 10,314,097 of record NC_141608.1, read on the forward strand.
GAAGAAACTTTTGCTAGTGATGATATATTTGGAGTTGCTGCAGCATTTGCATTGTATTACTATTGACGACTGAAGTGGCCATCATGTTATGACAATTTCAGAAAATATTTTGATTTAATGTTGTAACGATCCACCAGAAATGGGGTGCAGTTCCTTGCTGATTTTGCCGATGATAAAGATGGCATTGTGCTGCAATCAGTCAGATCCTTGAAATTCAGGGAAGCACCATGCCTGCCATTAACCTTAAATATTGAGCTCATATCCTTACTCCGGACTTACAAAGGGCTAGGTATTCAGAAATCAAATGCATTGTTCCAAAACTGTGTATTGAAAAAGAACAGCTCTTAACACTTGGTCACGCGAATAACTCCTAGTGGCTCGCGAGGCTCTGCAATGCCCAATTCTAGAACCTTCCTTATACCTGCAACTATTAAATAAAGCGCATAACCATGGCACCCATTAATTGTTAGCGCTTCGCATGCGAAAAATAAACTCTAGACTAATCCTAGTCACTGTGGGCGTCCCCACTAAACACACGTGCGCACATAACAAATATATATATATATTCTCTGGTTGACCGGAGTCAACGCTCTTGATCATAATTAAGGGGGCTTTGACCAATGTTCGAGGCACCTTAATTATGACCAAGTCTCTCCAACCGAAGTTGGCACAACTCGGTTAATTGTAGTTAACCCTCTTGGCGCATGCCAAGTCTCGTTGACCGAAGTTAACACTCTCTGATCATAGTCAGCTTTGTGGTTCTCTGGTTAACTGCAGTTAACCCTGTCGGTCTCCCTGACCGAAATCGGGCTTACTTGACCAGAGTCAAGTATGTTTGACTATAGTCAATTCTTTGACCTTTAAAGCTCTTTGACCATAATTAACACAAATGGAAAACTCTTTAATTATGATCAAATAAATGGTCAACTCAATACTTTGACTTAGGATATTTACAGCTTGGTGACGAAAATGATACATTGACAGCGTGTTTACCCATTTCATATGCTTCTCGGAGAGTTTTGTCTGAGTCAGAAAGTATCTTAGACTTTGGTGATATGTTTTAACAGTAAAATCTGCACCCAAAAGATAATGCTTCCATGTATGGATGGCATGAATTACAGCTAGCAACTCTTTCTCATAGATTCCCAGATCTCTCTCTACATCTCGGAGTCTCTTGCTCTAATAGGCCACTACATGACCATTCTGATGCAATGTAGCCCCAACACATTCCCCACAAGCATTACACTCCACATTAAATGACTATACAAGTTTGGAACTATCAAGATTGGCTTTGTGGTCAGCCTCTCTTTGAGTGTAGTGAATGCTGTCTTTTGTGGAATTCCCCATCTGAAAGCTGTATTTTTCTTAGTACGATCTTGGAGTGGAGCGACTATATCCGCAAAATGCTTGATAAATCTTCTGTAGTAAGAACACAAGCCTAGGAAACTTTGGATTTCATGCACAGTTTTTAGCTCTGGCCATTCTTGAATGGCTTGGATCTTTGCCGGATCCATGCGTATCCCATCTTTGATATTATATGTCCCAAGTAATGGATCTTCTCCAGGAAGAATTCCCTTTTCTTGCTATTTGCATAGAGCTGATGATTTCTCAGCTCTTGAAATATTGTAGCAAGATGTTTCTTGTGCTCTTCTTCGGACTTGGAAAATATAATGATGTCATCGAAGAAGGTACCAGCGAACTGTTTGTAGGGTCATAAGATGTGATCCATCATCCTATTGAAAGTAGCTGGGGCATAAGTCAATCCAAAAGGCATCACCAAATATTCATACAACCCAAAAGTAGTGCGGAACACTGTCTTATGCACATTCTGAGGCTGTATCCTCACTTGGTGATAGCCACTCTTTAAGTCTATCCTGCAGAAAACTGAAGCTCCATTTAATTGATCCAGCGCATCATCAATCTGCGGAATAGGAAATCTATTTTTGATGGTCATTTTATTTAGAGCATGGTAATCAATGCACATATAGAATGAACCATCTTTCTTTTGTACTAGTAGTACAAGGGAGAAAAAAGGAGGAGAGCAGGGCTGAATTAGCCCCTTGGATAACACTTTCGGTCTCTCAGGGGGTAGCTCCCCTGGCAAAGTGTCAGAAAAGCAATCTTTAAAATTTTTAAGAAACAGCAAATCAAAGGGCAAGTCTCCCTATGAATTCACTTGAGAAGTTAAGGAAAAATATAGTGTCAAATGATGAGATCCTATGTTAGCATGTACATAAATGCAAATGTGTGTCTCCTAAGAAGAAGAAGAATAAGAAAGACAAGTACAGACAATACTATTTACTTGCTAAGTCTATTTTTATGTTTAGGACTTGATCTCCTTAATTTATTGTCATCCCAACTAAAAATATTGGTTTATTGATCTTGTTACCCTATTTTTTATACCTTTCTAAATCTTGTGTTTGATATTTGATATCAGATTGAGTCTTAAACAAAGATGACATACCGCTACTAGATGGTGCGCGAATAGATAGTCTAGGTGGTAGTAAAGATGGGAAAGTGACAAGTGAGAAGACAAACAAATTAAGAAAGACATCCTTGAAATTTGACAAAACTCTTTACATCCTACTAAGCACTTTGTCTCTCACTAGTAAAGTGACATGGAACATGTTTTGATCCTAAATGGAAAGCTGCTAAGCTGCTGTGAATTCTGTGCAGCATTACCATTTTCTGCATCTACATCATCAATCACATTTATTGGAATACCAGCTGCTCATCTCATCAAAAACATCTCTGCTTATTGTAAACTTACGAGTAGAAGGGTTATAGCATCTATACCCTTTTTGCTGCAGAGAATAACCAATAAAGATGCACTTCTCAGCTTTTGGATCTCAACTCATCTGGCACATGGACATAGGCAATGCAACCAAAAACTTTCAAATGAGAAATATCTGGTTTCCTATCCGTATGCCTCTCCTCTGGCTTCATGCCGTGTATTGCTGCAGTGGGAGTCCTATTCATTATGTAGGCTGCTGTAGCAATTGCTTCAGCCCAATAATAATATGGCAGGTCTTTTTCGTTGAGCATGGCACGAGATACCTCTCCAATATGCTTGTTTTTTCCTTCTGCAAGTCCATTTTGTTGTGGGGTATGACTGCATGAATATTGCTGCTTTATGCCATGTTCCTGCAGGAACCTTGCAAACTCATTTGAGAGGTTCTCTCCCGCTCCATCTGACCTTAGGCATTTTATTTGCAAGCCTGTTTTTTTTTCAACCATAGCTTTAAAAGCTTTGAAATGCCTAAAGACTTCACTTTTCTTTTTCATAAAATACACCCAAACTTTTCTGCTATAGTCATCAATAAAAGTGACAAAAATAATAATAGCCTCCAATAGATGCAGCTTTAGTAGTCCACACATCAGAGTGGATTAATTCCAATGGCCTCTTACTCTCTTGAACATGTCTAGGAAATGGTTTTCTTGCCTGTTTTTCAAATTGATAGGCTTCACATACCTTATACATTTCTGTAACCTTGAACTTAGGCAATCCTGCAACAATATTTTGGGCCTGCATTAATTTAAGTCGTCGTACATTAATATGACCAATGCGTTTATGCCAAATATCAATATCTGCAACTACTCTGGTCCCATGTGCAAACATTGCTGTACTCAATTCAGGCATGTCTGCATCCAACGTAAACATCCTGTCCTTCTTCTTCCCTTTTGCTATCAATCGACCTTTATTTTTCATATCCTTAACAAAGCATCCATGAGGATTAAATTTGACCTGCAAGCACTGCTCAACCATTTGACCAACAAAAACCAGGTTCTTGGTGATATTCGGGACATGAAATATATCAGACAGATATTTCTTCTTCCCATCCTGCATAGGCAAAGGAGTTTTACCAATCTGCACAATAGGATGTGCAATATCATCACTAGTCTCCACAAATCCTGGTCTTTCCATTTTCCTTGCATCTTGCATCCATTCAGCATGACCTGTCATGTGGTTTGACGCACCTGAGTCAACATATCACACATCATTGCTTTCTTTTGCACTTATCACAGGATTGGTCATGTGCTGCACCATAAACAAATGCTCATTTCTGTCATTACCTTGTCTACTAGAGCATGCATAATTGCCTTGCTGCAATTTTCCAATCATGATGTCATTCTGCTTTTTATAGCAGTCTTTAACCATATGACCCATTTCACCACAATAGTAGCATTCAACATTGCTGTTTGCAGTTTGGCCTCTCTGCCATCCACCACGACCTCTTTGGCTCCGCCTGCCTCTAAAGTTACCAGGTCCTCCTCCATAGGAGTGGTTTTCTTGAATTTGCTGCATATTTTGATTTCTGCCACGGCCTGCTCTACCTCTGCCTCTACCTCTTCCAGCATTTGAGTAGAAGATATCTTCTTTTGAAGTTCCTCTTGAAGAAGATGCACCACCATTTCTCTGCTCTTCAGAAATTAAAAGAGTAATCAACTCCCAGTTAAAAAAATTTCCTCCCTTTAAAAAAAGTAAATTTAGTTAATTTAACTTTAGTTAAGTAAAACATTTTATTATTTCAAAATTTTTATTAAGATAAAATAAGTTCTAATGTAACAACATTATTATTTTAAAAATAAGTTGTAATGTAACCAGATATAAATTTACAGGAAATCATGGATGTATACCACATCGTATGTGGAGTTAGGAATTAATAGTCTTAAAGAATGGATTGCTAATCAATCAGCAAGGAGAGATGTCAAAATTTGAGAAGGCTCTCCATGGACACAAATGGAGAGAGACACACTTGATTTGCAGAGGCAAGCAGAGAGGGAGGAAACTCTGAAGATAGTAGAGAGTGAAACACTTTTAAGGAATATGACAAAAGCACGACAAGATATGGTAGACTTCTCAAGTAGCTTTCGTTATCAGAGCACTATGTATGGGCGATTTGATGCGGATGTTGAAGAAACAAAAAGGGCCCCACAAAGAAATTATCAACAAACAATCTTTGAGTGCTTGAATTTCTTCCTTCATTGTAATTATATTGAGGATATAGACGTGGAGTCAGTGGAAGAGTGGGTTGCTGAGCAGATAAGAGAGACTAATGATGAAATCTTCTAGTGTGGCCTATAATAGTATAATTGATAATATTATTTTGTATTCTCTGCAACAAGCCTAGTGGGGCTGAGCGGATCATATTAGAATTTCTAATATAGTTTTTTTTGAGTCACAAATCCTCATCAAGTGTGGCTCTTATAGATCTATAATGTTATATCCATTGTTTATTTATTTGACTTTATACTTAAAGGTGTATTTCTACATCAAGATGGTGTATATGTACACCACCTTTCCAAGAGAATCGGTCAATCTATTAATGTTGTTAAGAAATGATAGAAAGTAGAATGTTTATGGAAAGTTTTTGACCTATAGAATAATTTGAGTAATCTTAAAAACGATAGAAATATATAGTTAATCAAGTTTACAAATTGCTTTAACAAACTATTCATCACTAGCATAATATTCATAATAGTAAGTATTTTGGTAATCTCATCATGTAGTTGGTATTTTCAGTAAGATTTGGTTTTTAAAGTTAGTTTTAAAATTTGCATTAGGAGTGTTCGAGATTTTGGGACTTTTATTTAGTCCAGTTTTGAAATTGGACATTACACAAGTCTAATTTTTTTGAATAGTATGCTTGGTCTAAATCCTTGGTTGGGACTGAGTTGCAAACCACAACTTGCTACAATATTAAAAACACTACAAAACTCTGCTGGTGATGGATGGTTGTTTGGGTATGTGTGCTTTCCTTGGAGTGCAAGTCCTCGCAGCCACACGATCAAAGCTTGCGTAGGACCAAGATAATTCAATGGTACACAAACATCTATAATCTTAAGAATGTGGTGGGACATTGCGTACACATATTATGCAATACAGAAAGGTAAGGGATTAGAGCAAAGTCACTCCGGACCTACATGGCAAAATCGTTGACGAAAAGCATGGATGTTTTTATCGAAGCTATGCTTATATATTAATTTAAAATATTGGCTAAAGTTTTCAAGCTCATTTTTTAAGTTTCAAAATATTGGTAGAAGGTAGTACTTTTTTAATATTTTTTCTTTTGAATTTTGAAGGAAAAAATGTGAGTCTTGGCAAAAATTTAATTTTATAAGCATAAAAGTTTCAAGTCCTAGCGAATCTTTCAAACATTTATTTTTATTAGGGCATACAAACTTTTGATGCCAATATAAAACTTTAGCTTTTTAATGAAACTAACTTGAAAAAATCATCCAAGACGAAAAGTAATAAAGTCCTGGGACTGTTACTCTTCAATGCCGAATAATGCTTGTTGATTCTCGTTGGAGTCATGATTCCCCAATCACAAATGCCTAGATACACTTCTTTGGATGACTCAGAGAAATGTAGAATAATGTTTTGTGCATGCAAATCATTATGTAGAACATTATGTTGGTGTACGTAATGAACATTGTGTACAAGTGTAGTTAAAAGATAAAAAACATGTTGACAAACACGCGAAGCTCTAACAAGTATTTTTGCATCATCTTTGTGTCCCGTCAAAGAGCGTATCTTCCTATCATGTTTGACATAGGTCATCCATCTATCAAAAAAATTTCCATTCCAAAACGGGAATATGATCAATGGATTACTATAAGATATTAGACCTATAGCTTAGATGATGCCTGGGTGTACGGCATCCCCCAAGGATGTGGCTTCCACCAATGCCTTTGCTTGCAAATCCTTGGGTGTCTTGGAGTTCTTCAACCCCTTGCAAACATAAATCTTATGGGAATTAAATGAGATGATGCAAATGTTGCACATGCTAACATCTCTAGATGTGTCGGTGCCCATAGTTGTTGCTGGTGTGAATCAAACGTCTCGTTGTTAGAGAAGCGAGAGTGCATGATCACTGTGGCATTCTCATTTTAGCATGTTCATCATGGTGTACTGGTGTCATTTCTACTATTGAAGGCCAAGGGGTTGGGTGAGTGCAAAGGACAGGGAAAGGTAGGATGTGCAAAAGGTATGAAATGAGGTTGTGACCTCTTCGAGAGATGTGCAACAAATTGCGGAATGTAAGTTGGGTGTGGATATGGTGATAGAGGGGGTGGTGGACCATGTGAAACAAAGGAAGGTGGAACTACAAATTGTAGGGCATGAAGAACTTTAGGGAAAGAGTGACGTGAAAAGGTGGGTTGTGGTGAATGTAATGGTGCGGCATGGCTATACTGTTGCTTATGGGTGTGGTTGTAGGCGATGAAGTGGTTGTGGCATTGGATGTGGGGGATGCAATGATACTTGGGGACGTGACTGCATTGGTGGAATTAAGGATGAGGCAGCTCCCTTGCCTTTGAAGCCTCGCCATACATTCTTTATACAGGTGAGTCAGGCTTTTATAGCAGGACCCTCCCACTTTGTATCGCAAGCAAAGATGTCTCCAACTATTTGACTAAGACCGCCGAATATCCAAGGAAAAGTGGTGCATGAATTGATCTCCAGATTGTGCTAAGAAATCATATAGAAATTGTTCATGCAAGGCCCTCACTCCACCCTCAATCATGGTCCTTGCGAGACTTTGCACGCCGCCTTCACCATAGTTAAAAGCGGTCTCAATGATATCCTGGTCGACATTCATCAAGAAATTCACATTCTCATTCTTTAGCACCTTCTTTTGAGCTTTTTTGAGATCAGGATGATCAAGCCTTCTCCTCTCTCCCACATGACCCATCATGTAACAATGAAGATGCAACACAAAATTCAAAACTGATTCATGGCCAACAAAATGACAAATAACAAAGAAACAAATTTCATCATTGCCAAACTACAATTTGACTCATCCAATCACAACAAATCTATTTATGAGACCTTTTCAATGTGCAATGTTGACTAACCATTTATGTACATCTAACAATAGTCTTTAACTAAAACACACAACTATCAAGGGATAGTTTAATGTCATACCTATAGTGTCTATGAACACATCGCATGATATTAAGCTTAGACTGCATCACACAACTCTCAAGAGAGAGATGAGTTCCAGACAAAAGCATCTCTAAACTTAGACTATAGCATGCAACTCTCAAGAGAGTCATGAGTGCTAGACTAAGCATCTATGAAAACATCATTACACAACTCTCAAGATTGATTAGAGAGATGAGTGCCACACGAAGCATCTATACAAAGATCTCTAAACTTAGAGTTCACCACACAACTCTCAAAATTGATTAAAGAGATGAGTACCAGACTAAGCATCTATGAAATTGAGACTGCAACACACAACTCTAGCAAGAGAGATGAGTGCCGTCCTTAGATTTAAAAAAAACATTAAAATCAAAGAAAAGACTACATCACACAACTCTCCCAAGGGATATGAGTGATAGTCCCAAATACAAACATTAATATTAATGCAAGAGAGATGAGTGCTAGTCCCAAATATAAACATTAATATTGAAACCGAGACTAAAACACAAAGCACTCACGATAGAGATGAGTGCCAGTCTCAAACATAGGAGATGAGTGTGAGAGCTAAGCTAGGTGCACTGGTAGGTAGGTGGGGGCAAGGTAGCAAGAACCAGATAGATAGGAGTATTCATTCGAATACATGTTGAAAATGAAGGTGGAGCTTTTTTATTCGTACAAATAAATTGTTTTATTCGTACAAATACTTTTATCTGTACTAATACTTGGCTATTTGTATGGATAAAAGTATTCGTAGGAACAAAGCAGGGTAATTTGGCTATGATATTTTAAATCAAGAAAAACGCATATTTCACCCATTTTTTTGAATAAATAAAAACATTAGACGAATTTAAATGCAACTTAGGACAAGGGTGCTTGGTTTGCAAGATGTCCTCTTGTACCCTTGCAGTTCTTCCTGGAACTCACTGACGTATAGCTACTTGTACATAGGGAAATGAGTGTTGTATACATAGGTTACCAAACAATGATGGACAAAATTGCATTAAGATGGATGAATGAGTTAATATATAGACAAAGTGAACAAATGTGTAAGGAAAAAACTACTTGTATTATGATAAAAAAGGGGCTCACCATCCATTACAACCAGCCGTAGCTGTAAAGGTTGTTCGTGAATAACACGTGTTAGTGCAACAACTCCTCATACACTTGCCTTGACTTGAGGCACAAACCTATCTCAATTGTGAGCAAAACTGGCTCAACATTATGCCTAGGATTCTAAATCTCAGACACAATAGTTCAGAACCAATAATACATAAGGTTTTACACTTGAATAATAAAAACTAACATCTAGACTTAGGCAGTCGTGTTGTTAGCCTTAAAAAGTCTTATTGCAATCATCTATGATTTATGTTTACCAATTGGCTTGCCTATGTGGTTTCCTCTTTCTCATCCATGCCACTCAAGAACTCAGCGCTTGGATGCTTGGTTGGCATTGCCTTAGTGCCTACTTATTAGGGTATTTGAGATGGGTAGTCAAAGCTACCAAGGTTAACACTAACTCAAATTGCCCCTAATGAGGATAATGCCTAGTAGAAAAGAGAGAGAAGAAGACCTGAAGAGGAGAGAGAGATAGAGAGAGAGAGAGAGAGAGAGAGAGAGAGAGAGAGAGAGAGAGAGAGAGAGAGAGAGAGAGATTTTTCTTCATGGAAACAATTCCAAGGAGTCAAAACATGACATCCAAAGTCTATCCAACAATGAAACACACAACACATACAATAGGACATCGACAAGATTAGAATGCTCACAATAATGAGAGAGAGAGAGAGAGAGAGAGAGGGGGGGGGAGAGAGAGAATCGTGATCTAAAGTAGATATTTTGAAATAAGTTTTTGTTTGTTTGTGTGACAAGGTAGGCCATAGGTCTTGCATAGATGCTCTTCCAAGCTTGGCCGCATACCATTAGTGTCTATTTGAGAGTGTATCCTACATAGCCTAAAGATTAAAGTACTCTACTGACTACCTTGAAACAATTCTCTATCTAGGCACCTGTTGTGTAGTTTTTGAGAAGCTGCAAGTTATCTTGTATTTCTTGCTTGTTATTCTAAGAAACTATAATAGATTGTTGCTTCCTAGGGGCATGAACTATTGCTCTCGATGATAATTGTTCAGTCGTGCCTAATGAATGCATTCCACTCATTCTTGTAGCACTTTTTGTTGCAATATTGCCAAATATTAATGATCTTTTTGCTCATCTCTCGATTGAATTGTGACTAATGGTGCTTGGTGAGTGCAAGGTGCTTGGTGTTGACAAAGATGCTTGATTTATAAGATGTCTTCTTGCACTCCTTGGTTTGCCTTGAATGACATATTACTACTTGGATGTAGGGAAATGTTTTGCAGGAAGATTTTGTGTTGCCCTAGACATTTTCTTATCCTCCTTAAGTTTGACATGTCCTCCATGGAATCCCATCTCTGTCAACAACTTCTCAGCTTCTGCAATGCACCGTGTGGATGCTTCTTGCGGAATTAAATTCCAAGCATAAACAAGATGCAAATACAACAACTTATAAAGTACGTGCATTCTGTGTGTAAAGTACATATGTGTACTCTCTCAAGTGGGATGGGCAATATGGGATCCCACTTTGGATCTTTCTTGTTGCAATTCGGAGCTTGTGTTTGGCTGCAAGATAGAATGCCATTCTCCCATTGTAAGCCATCCTTTTGCTTACGTTGCGAACACATGCAATAAAGGCATGTGTTCATTGCATTTGCCCCTGTATCACAACCATGCAAGCACTTGAGGGTTTTCAAATCACTAGCAAGATGCCATTCCACTTGAAAGGTTCCATGGCCATCGACTGTCAATGTTTGCCCTTCCTCTTGTCTTCGGATGGTTGATGGGATTCCTGTTCTATCTAGAACCCACTTCAATGTCCCATGGCACTCTTTCGGAGCCTCAAATGTTGCAAGCCACCATATATCTTTCTCTGGTTGCACTGAGAAATCTTGCTCTACTTCTTACAAAGATTTAGGCTTTATTCATAATGCAGATGTTGACTCTCTCTAACTTGTGTTCTTTCACCAATTGAGCTTCATCCATTTTGATGACAAATATGAGCTTTCCATTGCAATTTGTACAACAAAAGATAAAAATCGTTAGGATAAACATGATATAGGAAATGAACTACGTAAAGTGTAACGCTATAATGGATTTCCTCTTACCATCTTCTCTCATGCCATAGAATTTGACCATTGCTTGTTGCAGTTTCTCAACATCTAAGTAGACATTGTTGAAAGCATTCATCTCAAAGGTTTGCAAGCCAGATTTCTTTTTACTCTTCCAAGTCATTGTGCCCCTTATGCAATGGTACCCTCCAAGCATTTCTCTTGCACATTGGTTTGTTTCTCGCCGTGCATGTCTCACAGACCAAGGTGTGGGTAGGGGCACTGTAGACTTCTTATACTTTCCCAAAATAGCAGACTTTAAAATTTTGAAAACAGATGTGTAAGCTTCACGACTTACACTGGCAGTATCACAAGCTGCAAGCATCTCCCTTGCATCCACAATATCCTTGAAGTCCTTCATCACCTCCTCAACAACTTACACATGTAGGAGCTTGTGTCTTGGGTCCCTTAGTATCCCAATGACATCGCTTGACTTCAATAAACTAGCTAGAGCATATGAACAGTTAATATCATCCCCATCCGTTCTTCCCATCACATCTTCCATGAAGTTCCTAAAGAAGAACACTATAAAAAATTAGTCACAAACAGTGTAGCACAAAAGAGTGTAATCTTATTGGAACATTTGATAACCAACCTTGTAGCCTAGACTCTCCTCTTTCTAGCACCACCAGTGGGTGCCAATGCATCCATGTTATGTAAGTACCTTCTTTTCCTCTCCTTCAATGTGTTTCTTTCATCTTTTGCACTCGTTCTTCTGCCTTCTCTCATTCCTTCTCTACGGCTCGTCAAACTTGATTGTATATAGACTAAAGGTGCCATGACTAAAGGAGTGTAGAGAAGGAGAAGGTGTGGAGATGTAGGCTTGAAGGAGCAGCACGCACGAAGAGGAAGGGCGAGGAGGAGGAGGGATGGGGGAGGGAGGACCAGTAGAAGAGGAGGAAAGGGGGGCAGACCAGCAGGTGTGGAGGGTGAGGAGGAGTAGGCGTGGAGGAGGAGGGAGGGAGGAGGGAGGAGTAGGAGGGAGGGGGGAGGAGGAGCAACAGTGGAGGAGGAGGGAGGGGGAGGGTAGGAGGAGTAGGCATGGAGGAGGAGGGAGGGGGAGGGCAAAAGGAGCAGGCATGGAGGAGGGAGGGAGGGAGGGAGGGGGAGGAGGAGGAAGGGGGAGGAGGGAGTGAGGAGGGGGAGGGGAGAAGAGGGGAGGGGGAGGAGGGAGGGAGGGAGGGGGATGAGGAGGGTGGGGGAGGAGGGAGTGACGAGGGGGAGTGAGGGAGGGGGAGGGAGGAGGGGAAGGGAGGCAAGGAGGAGAGAGAAGGAGGGAGGGAATTTAAAATTTTAATTTTGAATTTTGAATTTTTTGGTTCCCACCTAGGAGTAAGAGTTGTGTAAGAGGTGTAAGAGGTGGGGTCACTTGTGGTCTTAACCCACCTAGGTGAGGGGGGGTGAGGACTTTTTGGGACCTACCTTGGCCCTTTCATTAGGACTAAATCCATTCCTTAAGAGGCCCTTTTGAGACCCCAATTCTCCCCTAATGATCTTGACGTAGGATAGATGTTTTGAAATAAGTTTTAATTTGTTTGTGTGACAAGGATACACGTGGAAGCATTGTGGAGGTTAGGAGAGAGAGAGAGAGAGAGAGAGAGAGAGAGAGAGAGAGATCATCTTACTATTCTTTAAGGAAAGGATACACATGGAAGCATTGTGGAGGTTGTGAGAGAGGAAAAGGGAGGTTCGCTGGAGGTTTGGAGAGAGGACAAGGAAGCTTCGGGAGTTGTTTCTTGGAGAGGAGAAATGAGCAAGTGAACACACCATGTGGCACGGTGGGAGGAGTAGCTAGAAGCTAGACACAGCAGGCTTCAACGCCATTTATGCAGTTGAATTATAATGCACCATAATTGAAGTCTGGACCCTGGGAGCCCGAGCAAAGTAGTAGTCTGGAGGAGGATAGGGAGAAAAGCAACAATGCGGGCCTTGGGGGATATGTAGGCGTGCATTCAATAATTGACATACAGGGTTGCAATGGCAGACACACAACGGCAGATGCGCACGTGCGTCGTGTGACAAGTGGCGATATAGGAGGCACAGGGGCAAAACAGGACTGCTCACAAAGGACACGCAGTAGCACGTCCCTCAGCAATGGGTAGAGGTGACTGGCGCCCATGTGGGATATGAATCATCATATGATATAATGTATTTAGATAAAGAGAGAAACAAATAATATATTTATTAAATATTATTTAATAGATAATACAATAATAATATATTATATATTCAATATACTATCATACTATATATTAAGGAGGGAGGTAGACATAAGAAGCTGATGTGGCAAGAATGTGGAGGCCCGAGAAGAGACGACGGCGGTACGACAAGAGGAAGAGGGTCAGAGGGTGGAGTGCTGACCCATGGCAATGCGGAGGAGCCCTCAACGATCCACAGTGACATGGCACAGCCATGGTAGAGGCTAACTGGCACACAAAAGGCGAAACCTATCACATGGAAAAATTGGAGGGACTTTGGCATGTGGTAGTGCAATGATGTGCAGATAGCAGGGAATAGTGAGCATTGAGACTCAATGCGAGGAGCGGGGTTAGTGAATGCGACGGGACAGAGTGCCATGTGGAAGCAACAATGGCACAGAGGCACGTAGTGGGAGCGATGTAGAGATGCCATGAGGGGCAACATAGAGATGCCATGCGTCCATGGCGATAGCTCGCGGTGGGCAAAGAGTGCCACGTGGCAGCGGTGGGACAAGCAACATGTACACATGGTAGTGCAAGGGAAAAGAGGAGGGTAGGGTGGCAAAATCAAACTACTGACATGGTGCGGTCCATCTGGCATGGCACACGCAAGAGCGGGTGGGGGGGGAGAGAGAGAGAGAGAGAGAGAGAGAGAGAGAGAGAGAGAGAGAGAGAGTGAAGAGAGAGAAGAGAAGAGACTCAGAGAACTCAATAGAATGAGAGAGAGAGAGAGAGAGAGAGAGAGAGAGAGGGGGGGGGGGCAAGCGAGAAGAGAGAGAGAGAGATAGAGAGAGAGAGAGAGAGAGAGAGAGAGAGAGAGAGAGGGAGGGAGGGAGGGAGGGAGTGAGGGAGGGAGAGAGAGAGAGAGAGAGAGAGAGAGAGAGAGAGAGAGAGAGAGAGAGAGAGAGAAAGAGAGCGAGAGAGAGGGGGCAAGCGAGAAGAGAGAGAGAGAGAGAGAGAGAGAGAGCGGGGGAAGAGAGAAGAGAGAGAGGGGGAGAGCCAAGCCACAGGTTACATAGCATAATCTTAACAAAGCAACAAAAGACTACGCACATAAACAAAGATCAACACTTGGGTCTCGAACATCACATGTAGCTCCAATCTCGTTATACTGCGAGTGAGTATGCTCTAGATAGAGACAAGATGTTTCATCCCTTTGCTCTATAAAATCAAGCAGGCCTTTTTATCATCACAATTATGGACATAAGAAAGGTCAAAGTGAACCGCTACTATGCTTTTTGAGTATGGAACATTGCTCCAATTTGGTCGTTATGCCATGGAAAAATCTTGCAAAATCTAGCACCAGTGTGAGCAATGAGAGAGAGAGAGAGAGAGAGAGAGAGAGAGAGAGAGAGAGAGGGGGGGGGGGAGGGGTGAGCCAAGCCATAGGTTACATAGCATAATCTCAACAAAGCAAGAAAAAACCTCACACATGAACAAAGATCAACACTTGGGTCTCAACAATCGCATGTAGTTTCAATCTCGATAGATTGCGAGTGAGTGTGCTCCAAATAGAGACAAGGTGTTTCGTCTCTTTTGTCTTTAAAATCAAACAAACCTTTTTATCATCACAATTGTGGACATAAGAAAGGTCATAGTGAACCACTTGTGTGCTTTTTGAGTATGGAACTTTGCTCCAATTGGGTCGTTATGCCATGGAAAAAGCTTGCAAAATCCAATACTAGTGAGCAATGAGAGAGAGAGAGAGAGAGAGAGAGAGAGAGAGAGAGAGAGAGAGAGAGAGAGAGACGGGGGGGTCATAGCAAGAGAGAAGATAGAGAGGGGACGAGAGAGAGAGAGAGGGAGAGGGAGGGAAAGGGAGGGAGGGACGGAGAGAAAGAGAGAGAGAGAGAGAGAGAGAGAGAGAGAGAGAGAGAGAGAGAGAGAGAGAGAGAGAGAGAGAGAGAGAGGCAAGAGAGAAGAGAGAGAGGGGTTGAGCCAAGCCATAAGTTACATAGCATAATGTCAACAAAGCAACAAAAAACCTCACACATGAACAAAGATCAACGCTTGGGTCTCAAACATCACATGTAGTTTCGATCTCGATATATTTCGAGTGAACATGTAGTTTTGATCTCGATATGTTGCGAGTGAGTATGCTCTAGATAGAGACAAGGTGTTTCGTTCCTTTTCTCTTTAATATCAAACATACCTTTTTATCATCGCAATTGTGGACATAAGAAAGGATTGTTGAGAGTTGTGGTGCCATGAGCACATAATTAGAGGCTACGGTATGGTATAGGAAAGAAATAAAGTAGCCACCCTAGGATGTGGACTACATGATGTGGAGATGTGGATTGAGGATATCCACAATTTCTCTCACACAGTCTAATTTGTTCACACATAAGATGAGAAAAATCATTGATGTTGTTCTTGTTAGATATCAATGCTCCACTCTCGTGTGACTATGCGGGAACCAGCTAACTCTACTTGTAAGCCTCCCATATGATTACTTGCTCTTTTCTGTGCCACAATTCTACCGTGTGGTCGGTGGTCCTCCAGTCGGCCATTTTGGGTCGACTGGGTCAGTCTCCCAATTGGGTCTAATCGACTACGACTGGTGGCTATATAAGAGCAAGCCGGTGAAGCCCATAATCATCACTGGCTACAGCAACCCTGATTCCTTAGCATCCAGCCTCCGTTCTCTACTATTTCTAGCACACCATCGAAGCTTCTTACACAGGAGCGCACGGTTGGGAGGCAGCCCCATCTATTGTATCAGTTTTACAGTAATCAAATTTTTGATTCTCCATACTATCTGCTTTTCTCTCTTGCATACGAGATCCTGTTATCTGTTGAGCACAGACGTTGTATTGTTTTCTTACAGTTCTCTCAATCGCTTATGAACAATGTTTGTAGAAGAATTGTGACATTATAGAGAAATGAAAGACTATGTATTATCCAATTGAAGACTAGTCTAAAGACTAGATAGACTGGACTAGATTTGCGGCACCCATGGTGGGTTATTGGCTAGAAAGATGAAGATACAAAATACTATGGAGTCTAGAGTAGCTGCTTGATGTCATTTATCAATAGAGGAAGGATATCTCAATGATGACTCTCATTGAAGTAATAACAACCTTCTACACAAGCGAGAACCTCTCGATGGTCTCTCCCGTGTATTTGTAGTCCTTGGCACTTGCCATGCTAGAACCTTGAGGTAGAACTCGTCATACAATGCCACTCGGAAACCATGCAGGTCTTTCTTAGGGATTGATGCCCTCTAATATGAGTTACGAGTTACAATAGAAAGCCTACCTAGACTCTTCCAAAAACCTCATAGGCTGCCCTTTCATACTTAAATTTAACCATAATCTTAAGGTCGTTTCAATCCATGTCACTACGAGAGTTTCCTTCATATAGAACAATTTAGTTCCAATGTGTATGAAGCATGTTCCCCAAGACATATTAGCCGGTGAATGAAGTATGAAGAATGCGGTAGATGCAAAGAAAAAGTTCCGAGATGCAAAGATAAAAAACAAGCTGGTTGAATGAGCGACTACAAAGAATAACAAAGTTTGAATAGTATAGTTTCGACAAATGCAATTGACGCATTATTGATACACAACCTGCTTTGGCTGCGGAAGATCCAAACAGAGTTCGCAAGTAGATCCATATATCACGACTCACTACACAGTAAACAGTTCTACAGCAAGAAGACGACAAAGACATAAAAACAAGTGGAGGGTTGAGGGCGGTTAGAAATGTCTGCCTGAGCGAAGCTGGTCCTACAGGAGGGCAGCAGCCAGCTATGGCTGCGCTACATCCAAACACCAGCGCCAAAATAAACAATCCATCACTTTGTGGCCTCCCACAGTCAACATTCCGCTTCCTTTTCCTGTTCTGACGTGCCGGCCTATTCACCCTTTGGTAACTCGCATTCACAAAGTTCACCTGCCGTCCGGCATCTCCTGTTCTTGCTCACAGCTGTCCACTTCGAGCTTCGACGTCCCCATTGCTACTCTTTCTTTGCTTGGATTTGGATGCAGCTTTACCCCTGGCGATTACCTTGCGTTCGACTTGCTCGGCCTTGCATCGAATATTGCATCCTCGCCTTGCGAACAACGAAGCCTGATTAATTCGTGTATGAACCCAAGGCTCCTGTCAAATACTGCAAAGAAGTTTTGCCCGATCGCTAGGGAATCACGTGCGTTGTAGCCTAGATGATGATCCGTTCATATGTTTAGAATTTCGCACGGTAAAGTGGAGGAATCGCCTCAGTTCTAAGCCTGGACGATGACGACTCCTTTTATCAAGCTGAGTTCTTGCTCGCAGCTTTCCTTCCCTCTTCGATTACTTGCAGCCTTGGAGTCCACGTTCTGCACCTGCGAAACATTTTTGACCGGTACGCCCTCTGGAGCTCCCGAGTGTCGCACAATCGAGTACTTGAAATGGAGCTGTAAGGCACCTTCTCTTTCACCGACCCTGAATAGCTCGACTGCGAAGCACCGTTTTCCGTAAAGTCTGGGCACGAAAAACACGCATCCGAGCTGTTCCTCGCCAGCAGGCGGGCGTGCTCCCCGGTTTCGGGCTTCTCTTTCGCAGATAAGTATCTCGAGATCTCCTGGAACGCAGGCGAAGCGGCAGGCGACTTCCGGAGCCGCGAAAACGGCCCTGCACTACGGTGGCTCTGGAAAGTCTGGAAGGGAAGGAGGAGGTAGAGGCGGCCAAGCTGGAGCTCCTCATCGGGGAGGAGGCTGGAGAGGGAGTGGTGGGCGGGGTGGAGGGAGTCGAGGGGGCAGACGAAGTGGTGGGGGTGGTCGAGGAGCAAGCGGATGACTTTGATGGGGTGGGAGAAGTGGAGGGAGGAGCCATCGATGAGCAAGACCTTAGCGAGGAGGGGGGAAGAGGGGGGGGGAGGGCGAGAGAAGGAAGGGAAGAGGGGGGAGATTGAGGAGAGGTTGCCCATGGAGCTTGAAGCGAGAGGTAGTCTGAAAGCTTGAAGGTTGGCTATGGCGATGGCAAGCCTTAGATATATATACTCACTTTACTTTACGTATGTCTTAACGAAGAACTAGAAGAAGAAGATGGAGTTATAAATGACCGCTTACAAGAAGTCTCCACTTGGCACCCTCTCCCCAATTGTTGACCCTTACAACGACCTCCCATTTCCCACGGACTATTCTTCCCCTCCCAATTGGACAAACTAGAACAAACACTCTACCTTTGGCCCCCCCTTTCCTTTGTCCTCACTTTGGCATTCGTATGAGGGCCTTCTATGGTTCCTTTGTCAAAACACTCGGACCCCATCCTCTTTCTTATCAGGATGCCTTCTGGGGCATGTAGGAATGAGCAACTTTGGAACAGATCAACGAGCAACAGATCTTTGAACATATACCAAGGTTTCTCATCTCTCTCTCTCTCTCTCTCACACACACACACACACACACACCATGACAACTAAGTTATGGTTGTACACAACCTTCTTAGTTCTTTTGATAGGTATTGTCATTGGTTCTCACACATGGCTTACAACCTCTCTTAGCTCTCTTTCTGTCCCTTGGCCCCCCCCCACAATGTACCAAGCACACATCTTTTGGGTATAGTCCCTATGATTAGCTCTTGCACACATGACTTACAACTTCCTCTAGCTTTTATTACTTATCAAACCAATAGCACTTCAAATATCCTTGACCCACCATCATACATTCACTCCTTTGGAGTTTATGGTATGGTTTGACAATGAAGGCCAACCACCTTATGTCTCAACTACCATCCCTTAGCTTTTGCTCATGCTTGACTAGCTACTTTGCTTGAGAGGGTTGTACGATGTAGAAGCAATCAACTCACTCAACCTTCACTAACATGCAAGCAAGCAAGATCTTAGGAATACCACATGCCCTTCTTCTCACCACTCATTTCAAGCTTCTTGATTGTCTGGCCTAATAAAACCTAAATCTCTCTCC
Organism: Dipteris shenzhenensis; assembly: GCF_047967505.1. Taxonomy (NCBI): domain Eukaryota; kingdom Viridiplantae; phylum Streptophyta; class Polypodiopsida; order Gleicheniales; family Dipteridaceae; genus Dipteris; species Dipteris shenzhenensis. Next base: position 10,333,313 of record NC_141608.1, read on the forward strand.
TCTATTCAATTTCTTTCTAGAACACGCTTAGAGGGTGATGGATCTTATCCAATAATGGGTTTTTATTGCAAAAGAGAAATTTAGTTCAATAGTCTGACTATGAGGGGGAGGAGGTGATGGGCTAGGTAGAGGCTAGGTAATGGATTTTAACATATTGTGGATGAACCTATGTGGTGAAATGCAATGTGCTATTAATAAGTTATGACAATTGGTTGAGTTTGGAGGAGGTGAATGGGGATTTCTTGGTAGAACATGGGGAAGCAACAAAAGAGAAGAAGAATGGGACAAATGGAGGTTTTGTGTTGTGAGGGGGTTCTCACTCCCAATGGTTCATGCACCTGAACTTCTTGGTGGGAGCCAATTCCATCTTCCCACAAGCATTAGGAAAACATAATTGCATCAACAAGAAGACAATGTTCTTTAATAAGGTGAGCTCCTTCTTAATAACTAAATCCTTCTTAATACTACTCTCATGCTAGTTTGGCAGCATGACATAAAACGACCCATGATATTTTTTTCCTCCCATTATTTGAGCAAATTATTGATACAGAGATGTCTTTTGTATCTATCTCCTTTGATCATGATCTCTACATCTCTCAAGAAAAATTTGACACCTCCATGATGTCCTTTAATTCCAAATTCAAAATCAATTATGATCTTGGTTGTTGATTCAAAGAAGGATAAAAGAATGGTGTAAGATTTTTCTATTCATGCTAAGGACTTTCCCACAATTCCATAGTCCCATAGATTGGTCATTCTTAGGAAAATTATAAAATGAGTTTTTCATGAGAGAATGGATATGTTTTTGAACACTCCCTACTTTCAATCCTCATTACGCCAGCCTCTATTTACCATGATATATGATTTGTTTCCCCCATGTAAATTATCTTTCTATAATGTTAGGATAATGTAGACTAAGGAAATTATCAAATTTTTTCTTTAGGAGCGGAATGATTCTGTTTCCAAACCTATGACAATACACTTTAATGTCCTCTAGTGTTACCAAAATAATATTAGGACAAGCTTGGTACTTCTCTTTAGTAGGCGAATCCCTTTAAAACTATTGATTGTAAGAAAAGCACTTTGGTAAGAAAGGATGCTTCTTTATGGTATCAAATATGCATGAAGTTAGCACTTAAAATTTTGTGATATTCTTATCTTGATGAAGGTATATTATAATGCAATTTCCTCTGTGTTATGAGATCTACCTTTCAAATCACATATATATATATATATATATATATATATATATAGGAGCTTAGGTGTATGTTGTCTGAAGTATGTTCTAACAAGTTAAATATTGTTTACATGTGAAATGTCTACATCACCTTTCAAAATCACATATATATACAAGATTAGCTGATCACCTTTCAAAATCACATATATATAGGAGCTTAGATGTATGTTGTCTTAAGTATGGTCTAACAAGCTCAATATTCTTAAATCACATATATACAGGAGCTTAGATGTATGTTGTCTTAAGTATGGTCTAACAAGCTTAATATTCTTACATATGGTCTATAATGTAATGAAGCCATTGAAAACCTTGGCCTAGGGGTTGTACCGAAAAATATGCAATTCTAACATGTGGGTTCAAAAGGAGGGGTTTCTAATTATATGCTACTCACAAAAATGTACATATATAAGTGGATTTTTAATCAAAATTTGTAACATCTTAAAGATGTATAAGGAAAAAGAAACCTCGGGCCCATATCTAAGTAAGGGTTTCGATATTTTATTAGTGTCTCCTCGAGTCTTGAACACTCCTAATTTCCTCATCGTTTTTAATAAGCACATATTGACATATTATTTATGTGATGAAAACAACTCAAATGTGTTTATGATTCTAGGTGTTATAGACTTCATTGATTGGGCCCATCGAAGCAAAATACTTTTTCCTAGTTGATGATTAGAAGATGGAGTGATTGTACAATCCTGTCCTTTTATATTTGATGAAGATTTCAATGAATGTAGGCCATATGATAAGAGAAAATGACAGGGTGGATGCAAGCAATAAGCATAGTTGTAAAGATACATCATATCTTCTAGCTTACTATGACATATCAATTTGTAAATAATATGAAAGATTATAGTGTGATATTAAATATTTCTTGTTACTAGGATTGTACTTGATATCTTTCTTATCATTAGTATGTACTACAAAGATCATGAGGTAATGTACAAGATGGATGATGAACTCTTAACAAACTCTTCAATCTTTAATAACCTCTTCTAGTACACCAGGTTGCAAGCATTAGATTTACTACAAATAGGACTTTTCAATTTCTAATTTCTTTAAAAAATATATTAACCTTGTATGTTAAGGCAAACTATCATGATAGACCTTATTATGATGTCAATTACAAAGATTCACATTTGAAAAATAAAATAAAATGCTTATGTAGTCCATGGAGCCATATTTTACATGTTCTTGACTAGCTACTTTGCTGGACAAGCACATGTAATCTATCATCTCAAAATTTACAAAAGGGGTGTATATAAGTTAATAAAATCCGCAGGTAGGTTTTTTTTTAAATACCCCTTAATCGCACGTGCTATATGGGGTTTTTATATAGTGCCCCATTCCACCCACACTACACAACACGGGTCGCTTTCCGATGCCGATACCGATGCTAAATACAAAGTTAAAAAAAAAAAAACAAGTGAAAAGTGTGTATGTTGTAAAGAAAGCATCGATGTGAGCATCAGTATGGGCGTCGATAAGTGGTACTTGTTAGTGCGGCCATATAGCCATTGGTATGAACATTGGTATATACTGACACTACAGTGTCAGTATATGCGTCGGTATATACTGATGTTTAACACTAGTTTGGTAGAGGGACATAAAAATGTCCTAGGACACTTTTATGTCCTGTCAATTTAGCAACTTCCTAGAATTATTCAAAAGCATCGATAAGGTATTTTGGGGTTTTGATTATTTTCCATAATAGCTTATATGCTGAAAAAAACTTGGAATTATTATGGATTAGAACTTGCACATATTACTTTGAGTTCTACCTAAAGTTTTAAGGTCAACCTAACACCGACATTTCAAGCTATTTTCTCAAGTTTTAGATAAAATGGCCATACTTCTTACTTAGAATGATTTTTCTTAGAGTTTGTAAGTCCTAGAGTCTAAGGATAACTATAACACATATGTTTATATTTCCTTGGAGCTAGATAATCATAATCATTATGATCTATGGCCTTAAATGTAGTTTTAGTGAATGCTGATGGCAAGGGAAAAATCAATCTTTTACAAATTCTTTGACATGTCTAACAAGTTCCAAACTCAACCATACTTAGTATATGTCTTTAATAGGATATTATGGAGTAGCATGAGTTTTTAGGGGACCTAATGTCATGTAGAACACCAAATTCAAATCATATATTGATCGTTCCTTGTGCTGTACTTCATGCTAAATTCAAGATAGAAGGGTTAAAGGATATCAAAGAACCTTAATACTCTTAAAATTATACTTATAAAGTGCCTCTAATCATGAATGAGTGACACCAATTTTAAACCGCTATATGCAGAACACTTATATACATGATAATTCAAAACTATAAAAGTGAGATTTAATGTGAAACCTATTTTGGTAGTTGATGTTAGGAGCACTTAATCTCTTTTAGTTTTAGCCTTTATTGTGATGTGGTAAGTTTAACTTATGATGCAATATTGTTATAGTTAAGATATGATGCTTTGTGGCTATTATGTTTAGTATAAAAAGATGTTTATTTATGAAATGTGACTCATAATGCAACTTTCTAGGTTGACCACTCTTGATAATTGATAAATTAATCTTGCCAAAATGATGATTATTATTATTATTGGTCACTCTTAGGTGTTTGATATACTTATAAGCACTTTGTAAAAAATGCTAGCTCCTTGAAATCAATTTTATTTTTAGGACTACTAGATAAAGTTTCAAATCTAAGTACTATTTGGGTGAAAGACCATGTTACCATACATTTGTGGGGGTTAAAGGTCACTGTGCCTTTACCCCGGTTATGTACAATACTCAAACACATATATAAATGAATGAAAAAGAAGATTAGGGTGGTTCTGCACCCACCAAAACTTGTGTGGCTCTGTCTCTCTCTCTCTCTCTCTCTCTCCTTTTCTTCCATTCTTGCTTCTGTTGAGAGCACTCTCAACTCGTATCAGAGCCCGGGTGATCTAGCTGAGTGTGCATGAATGCTTGAAGCTCAACAGCTCTGTGGGAAGCTTTGTGGGTGACTTTACTTGCATCCGAGTGTGCAGAGACCTTGGAGGAACCTTTAGAAAAGTCACTTTGGTTTTGCGAAGTGGTTTTGAGAGCCTGTTAAGTGTTTTCAAAGAAAAAGTCGTTTTTTGAGCTTTTCCCTGTTCCGTTCGATGACAGAGACTCCATATTGACTTGTAGAGGCAACTATTGCTTGCTTTTGGTGTCCACTTCACTTCAAGAGCTTGGAAACACCTTCATTCTTGAATCTGGGATCATTTCATTGGATTTATGACTCACTGTGTCAGTTCCTGCGTTTTTTGCCCGGGTGTTGGAACTCAAGTTTGGAGCAACCATTTGCAGATCTGTCAGTTCCGGTGAACTCAGGAGGTCCTAAAACTTCTATGTTGCTCATCATTCGCACTCCGGTGGAGTTTACAAATAGCTCTCTTTCCAAAAACGTTTTTCAGTCCGTGTGTTGGACCCAGTGATTGAGACCATGGTTTCCAAAACCGTCTGTCCCATTGTGTTCCGGACGCCCAAAAACCCCTACCTATCAGTTCTTGTGCGATTCGGTGGAGGATTTTCAGAGTTATAGATCTCTGTGTATTCGATTATGTCTCTCTGTTATGCATTTTTCATTCTAAGGTTTTGAAACCTTAGATTTATGCTACATGGCAGTGGATAAGTGTTGACTCCCATTTCTCACTCATCGGTTGGGATTTTGGAGTTTTGGTAGAAGAGAGATATTTGCAAATTTTCTTGCTGAGTCCGATTATGCAATGGCGCCCATGTTTTGAGGCATCTCAGGTTCTATTTTTCAGTAGCGGTCATTACCGTAGGACCATGATTTCTTGAGCATACCTTATGCAGATCACTCTGGTTGTAGTTGTGCACTCATTTGTGGTGTGCATTGGGTTGCAGTGGATGATTTATAGGCCATTTGGATGCATTGCGGTCCTTATTAGATGCGCTGATAGGCCCAAATTGCCTTGTGGGATGCTATTTTTTATGGACGCTTTGCACATGGATGCTATATTATGCTAAGGGATAGCTTTGACACATTGCAGGTGATGCACTAATAGTGCTATGCTCTCTTGGATGAGATATTATTAATGCATATGCCAGTGGACGGTGTTTATGCTTAAGTCATTAGGCACTTATTGGCATTTTGGATTGCCATTGCAGTTGGCATTTTCTTTTGGGCCGGATTTGCTCATATGGATGCATAGTATATGCACATGAGTCAGATGCATCTTTTGATGCTTTGAGCTTTGAGTTTTGGTGATATTTCAGTCTATTGTGGCACACACATTTGGGTGCACCTAGTATTTGGTGTGATTCTCTCTTGCAGGTACTAGCATTTGGGATTTTATTTCATTTGCATCATGGCATCCTCTTCCATGTCTGAAAAGGAGTTTTTCAACATTAAAAAGTTTGATGGGACAAACTTTTCTTTGTGGAAAGAAAAAATAAGGGATGTGCTTATTCAAAAGCAGCAGATTAAACCCTTGGCAAGGATTGAAGCTAAGCCTGCAAATATGTCTGAGGATGATTGGAATGAGTTGCTTCATGTCTAGTTTATCTGCAGAGTTGCTTACCACTTCAGATGATGCATATTCCCAGGATTTGATTTTGGATTCCGGTGCTTCATTCCATGTTACTCCCCATAGGGAATGGTTCTCCACTTATGACAGTGGAAAGACAGGTTGTGTGCATCTTGGAAATGACTATGCATGTGACATAGTGGGAGTAGGTGACAAAGTTTTCTTTTGCAAATGGGTCTGAATTTATTTTGAAACATGTGAGACATGTGCCTAAGTTGACCAAGAGTCTTATTTCAGTGGGTCAGCTAGATGATGCTGGTTTTCACACCACTTTTGGCTTTTAGAGTTGGAAAATTCAGAAGGGCTCTATGCTTTTGGACAGGGGTGCCAAGTGTGGGACTTTGTATCCCTTACATGTATCAGGGGTATTTGATCATGTTGTTGCAATAACCGAGTAGCCAAGCACTTCTTTGTGGCATTGCAGGTTGGGGCACATGAGCCAGAATGGAATGAAACTCTTATGCCGTTTGGGTTATGTACCGCATTTGAGTTTCTCTGATTTTGAATTTTGTGAGCACTGTCTTTATGGGAAGCAGACTAAATCAGCCCATAAAAGAAGGGGAAAGAAAGAGTTTGAAAAGCTTGATTTGGTGCATTCAGACATATGTGGTCCCATGCCTACACGATCATTAGGCAGGGTTGAATACTATGTGACATTCATTCATGATGCAACTAGGAAAGTGTTGGCTTATGCTATAGCTCGGAAGAGTGATGTGTTCCAGGTATTTCAGAAATGGCTGGCCTTGGTTGAGAATCAGTCAGGTAGAACGCTTAAATGCCTATGGACTGACAATGGTGGTGGAGAGTATCTCTCTCATGACTTTCAGCATTTCTGTGATACACGTGGGATTAAGAGGGAGATCACATCCCCTCGTACTCCAGAGCAAAATCCAATTGCAGAAAAGATGAACCGTACCATTCAAGAAAGGTTGCAATGCATGCTTTCCAATGCAAGTCTTTCTGGTGGTTTTTGGGTTGAGGCAATGAAGACTGCAGTGCATGTGATCAATAGATCACCTAGCAAGAGTTTGGATGGTGGTATTCCTAAAGAGGCATGGAGTGTCAAGAAGCCCTCTTACTCTCATTTGCGTATATTTGGGTGTGAGGCATATGCACATGTGCCGAAAGAGCTTCGAAAAAAGCTAGATCCTAAGTCTAGGAAATGCATCTTTCTGGGTTATGGTGTTATGGTGAAAGTGGAGAGATGGGCTATCGTCTCTGAGATCCAGAAGTAAAGAAGATCATACGTAGCCATGATGTAGTCTTCAATGAGAAGAAGATGCATAAGGCACCCATGATAAATGTGGAAATGAGGAGAATCACTTTCCAGGATGTGAATCCACCTACATATGTTGATAGACAGCAAGCTGTCCATGCACCAAATGTGCAAGAAATGGTACCACCAAGTACTCCCATAGGTATACAATCAAGGGTAGATGATGGATCATCTATTGGTGGAAATGATGAGCCAAATGTGGCTGATATTATGCAGGTGGGACAGCAAGCTTAAATGCCCTTGAGAAGCTCATCTAGAGTGTCTAGACCACCTGATAAGTTTGTTCTAGGGGTAGACTATGTGATGCTTATTAATTGCGGGGAGCCTTCTTGCTACAGAGAGGCTATGATGCGCGAGGATCAACGCAAGTGGGAGTATGCTATGCAATCAGAGATGAGTTCACTTATGAAGAATAAGACTTGGGACTTGGTTTCTTTGGCACATGGAAAGAAAGCATTGCCATATAAATGGGTCTACCAAATGAAGGTCACAAGTGATGATGTGCCTAGGTACAAGGCCCGTTTGGTCGCTAAAGGGTTCAAGCAAGAGAAGGGTGTGGACTTTGATGAGATATTCTCTCCAGTTGTGAAGATGACCACACTTAGATGCATGCTTGGACTAGTGGCATCAGAGGATATGGAGCTTATGCAGATGGATGTCAAGACAGCTTTCTTGCATGGGGATTTGCATGAGGAAATTTACATGGAGTAGCCGAAAGGCTTTGAAGAAAAGGGCAAAGATTGCAAGCTGAAGAAGAGTCTCTATGGTCTTAAGCAAGTGCCTGGAGAATGGTATAAGAAGTTTGATGCTTTCATTCGGTCCCAGGGTTTTAGAAGGAGTGAAATCGATCATTGCCTCTACACTAAAAGGGCTAAGGATAATAGCTTGATAATCCTGGCACTATATGTGGATGATATGCTATTGGCTAGCAAGAATACTTATGAGCTAGATGCAGTAAAGGCCAAGTTGCATGAGGCCTTTGATATGAAGGATTTGGGACTTGCAGGTCATATTCTTGGTATGCGCATCACGCGTGATCGGAGTAGGAAACTCCTTTGGCTTTCACAGAAGGAGTATGTTCCCGAGGGATTCGCATGGGGGAACTTATGATATCACGTGAGTGTACAATAGGGGGTTTTTTTGAAATGAGGAATAAGCTTATACATTAGGGGTGGGGGCCCTTTTTATTTTATCCCAATATTGAATTTAAGTTAGGGGGCCCATGCCATATTTAAGAGGGGGGGACATAGTATAGGCTACCTTGGGTAACTAGTCCGAACAAGTTTGGTTTTGTGTATGGTTTTAAATAGTGACAAGGAAAGTAATCTAAATTTTCTTATTGTGCAATCTAAATTCTTGAGAAAGAATGCAGATTTAAGGAAAGGGGGGGACATAATAGAATTTTGGTGGTATCTTATAAGCTTAAATAGGGCGTTTTATCATCCTACGTGGATCTTAAATAGGGGGTTTTCTTGAAGTTCATGCACGCAAGTGACGTCCCGCTTTAATGAAGAGTGAATCCCTCGGAAGTATGTTACAAAAGTATTGCAGCATTTCAATATGGAGGGGGGGAAGGCAGTGAGTACTCCATTGCCTCCATATGTGAAACTGAGTCATACAAATAGTCCCAAATCAGATGAGGAGAGGGCCATGATGGCCAAGGTTCCTTATGCATCAGTAGTTGGGAGTCTTATGTATGCTATGATAGCTACTAGACCAGGCATTGCATTTGCAGTGGAAGTTGTTAGCCGGTATATGGCTAATCCAAGAAAGAGGCATTGGGAGGCAGTTAAGTGCATCATGAGGTACATGAAGGGTACTAAGGAGATGTACATCTGCTTTGGTATAGGAGACATGCGTGTACTTAGGTACACAGATTCAGACTATGCAGAGGGCATGTGGATAGTAGGAGATCCACTTCTGGTTATGTGTTCACCTTTGCAAGTGGTGCAGTGTCGTGGATGTCTCGCGCACAGAAGTGCGTTGCTTTGTCTACCATAGAGGTTGAGTATGTTGCAATCACAGATCACAGAGGGTTGCAAGGAGGCTATATGGCTTGATCGGCTAGTGGGAGATTTGGGGATTCATACAGGTGTACCGACATTGCATAGTGATTCCATGAGTGCTATTATACAGCTAGCACGGAATCCGATCTTTCATGCAAAGACCAAACACATTGAGGTCAGGTACCATTTCATCACGGAGGTACTTGAGGACAAGCGCATAGAGCTTGTCAAGGTTCATATAGATGATAACCCTGGAAATATGCTGACGAAGAGTCAGCGGTTTGAGTATTGTTGTGCATTGATGGGCATTGGATAGTATGCTCACTGGTTGTTCTCCCTTAAAGGCACATTGTCCTTTAAGTGGGAGGTTGTGGGGGTTAAAGGTCACTGTGCCTTTACCCCGGTTATGTACAATACTCAAACACATATATAAATGAATGAAAAAGAAGATTAGGGTGGTTCTGCACCCACCAAAACTTGTGTGGCTCTCTCTCTCTCTCTCTCTCTCCTTCTTCCGTTCTTGCTTCCGTTGAGAGCACTCTCAACATTTGTGAGCATTTTGTAATCACATGTAATAGTTTTTTGTGCTCTGTATATTTAAATAATAGTCTTATGAGTCTACCTCTACCTTAAGCTCAAGAGAGGAAATCACCAAAAAACACATCTACAACAAGTTGTGATTTTTCGGCCAAAACCTCAAAAGGACGCTTTTATGTCCTGTCATGCTACCAAACTAGTGTTAAACATAATGTTTAAAAAAATTGTCGGGTAGGATGTGGCTTGTGTCAGTCCCATCCTACCCCACAAATTTTTTTTCCCATTAGAATCATGATTAAATGTTACAAAAGAGGTCTACAAAATCATGTTACAAAAAAGGTCTATAAAATGGCAAAAGTAGTGCCGAAGTTAAGAATGGCAAATCTTTTGAAGTAATGCGCTACAAAATGGCAAAAGTGCCAAACTTAAAAATGGCAAAAGTGTCAAAATACAAAACAACCAAATGTCCTATCCTACTATAATTGCTCCTCCTCCTCCGAACTCTCCTTATCCTCCTCGTTCTCAGCCTCTCTACGTAGGCCTGATCCCTCGCCCTCCTCTTCTGCGAGCCTCTCTTGCTTCTTGATATCCAGTCTCCAAGTCTGGATCTCTGGATGGGTCCAAGTTGCCTCCCTAAGAATGGAACAAGTTAGGAAATAAGATAAGAGAGTTGATTGTAAGGAAACAATGATGCTCAAATGACAACGATGAGGATTAGGGTATACTCACATGATGCTCGTTCACCTTATCCCAATTGATATCGTATCATTCTTGCTCCTTCTCCTTAAACCAAGGCTTAGATCTTGAACACCCTTCTGTAGTCGTCATCGTCTGGAGGCCTACCAATCACAGATTCTTGTGAATCCAAATTCAAGGAGTTAGATATGAATGACAAAAAATTTGAACGGCTGAACATATTAGATATTCAGTAGAAGATAAATATATACTTACCACCCATGCCTCGTTGCCTAGTCTGTTATATTGCTCCTAAGGTGCGAAGGACCTACGGTCTCCAAGCGTCTTTCTCGCCGCCCTCTGCTAAGCTGCGAATGCATCTAGATTCTCCTTGAACTGCTTCTTCGCTTTCTTCCAATCTTTCGGGTCTGCCCACCCTGGCTTGGGCTTGCCTAACCTAAGATCATTCCTTAAATTGTATCTAGGAGACCTTAGAAGCTCTCCCATGCATGTAAGCATGGCATTTCGATCAAACTCATACCTGCAAGGGTTGGGAAATTTTCTCTTTAGGGCATCTATGATGGCATCTGATTCCAAGGTTTGAATATATCCTTGGGGAAGTGTGTGCTCATCTCAGGGGGGTCACTATGTATAAACCCTCTATATCACGTGCGTTCAAGGCCTATATTTAAAGTCCCTTATCTGTAAAAATTTTCATTAATAAAATGTACCCCTTTTCTATACAAATCTGTAAATTTTTTTCAAAACTATTTTAAATAGTCCCTTATGTATATTTATTTCTGTAAATTTTAGAAATAAAAAAAATCCTTTTGTTGAACTCACGTGATAGGGTTACATATGATGAGTGAACCCCCCGAGGTGCTCATCAACCTCCTCTTATAGCTTATGACCTTCATCCGGTCCAAATTCTCTACAATTTCCCCAACATTGTTCATGAGGTGGAAGAGGTCCTCGGTCCAAAGGATGTGTGGTGGATGGAGTAATAGAGCCAGAGCATGGAGTGGGAGTAGTGTAGAGTGAGAGGTGGAGCGAGTGCTTAAGGATTGAGTAGTGGCACAGCGAGTGGTGGGGGGGTGCTACGGTCTCTGAGAGGGGAGGGGAAGGGACTTGACTAGAACTATGTCTCATGAATAGGGGGAGATCTCGAGTGCTAGGAGTGTGCAGACTCATCTACATCTCTTGTGCCACCACAGTAGTCTCGACTCTTACTACTCTTTCTGGACCTATGACAGTGACGCCTAGGTGATGATCCCTTGAAAGGGGCAACAAGGGACGACTATTGAGTAGGAAAAGCCATCCATGTCCCCGAGATACCCCCAAGGGGTGCATGAGAGGGAAAAGTGGAGGTCCTCTAGGATAGAAGAGAAAAGAATCTTGCTACCTCCATGTCACTCACGAGTGCGACAGACTCATCAAGAGTCCTGATGAAGCCATGGGCTGCTAGCAAAGGAGTCCCCAAGGGGAAGTCCCTTGAGGAGTTGGGTCTTGAGGAGTTCCCCCAGGGGTAGTCACCTAAGGACTCAGTTGAGTGGAATCAAAGTCATCTGGAGAGTAGAGCCCATGAGCTCTCCTCCTACGAGGAGCCCCATGATCACCAGGATTCTGCTCTCTGGTTGTGCGACGTGACAACATGTCTAATTCAACGGGATTGGATAAACACAAACACAAACACTAAAACAAACACAAACCAAAAATCGAATAAGAAGCATAAAAAACAATAGATACTTACATTTTACTTTTCTATGTTTTGAAAAGAGACCACCATCATATCTAAGGTTGGATAAAGAAAAAGAAAGAAATAAAAAAAAGAAGGAAGAAAGAAGGAGGAAAGAGGAAGGGAAGAGAATAAGAAGAGGAGAGAAAGAAAAAGAACGAGAGAAAAAGAGTGGCGAGGAAAAGAGGGAAGAGAGAATGAGAGAATAAAATAGGGAAAAGAGAGAAAAAGAGAAGAGGGAGGAAAAGAGAAAGAAAAGGAAGAAGGAGCAAAGTGAAAGAAAATGAAGGAGAAAAGAGAAGCAAAAGAGAAGAAAAGTGAGGAGAGAAGCGAAGAGAAGCAAAGTGAGCAAAATAAGAAGAGGAGAGAAAAGGGAGAAAAAGAGAGCAAAAGAGAAGAGGAAGGAGTAGAGAAAGAAAAGGAAGGAGGAGAGAAAGAAGAAGAGAATAAGAAGGGAATAAGTAGAAGAAGAAAGGAGAAAGAAAGAAAAGAAGGAAGAAATAAGGAGAAAAGAGGAAGAGAAGAGAATAAGAAGAGGAGAGGAAAAGAGAGAGGAAGGGAAATATAGCAAAAGAGAAGTAGGAAGAAAAGGAAGAAGAGGAGGAGAAACGAAAAGGAGAAGGAGGAGAAACAAGATAGAAAAGAAGAAAGAAAGAGGAGAAAGAAGAATAAGAGGGCAAGAAGAAGAGGATAAGAAGAGGGAGAATAGAAAAGAGTGAAAGAAGAAGAGGGAGAAAGAAAAGGAAATTAGCCATCCATGAAGTTATAAATCTTTCCCTTACACTTCCATGAGGTGGTAAAGTTCTATGTAATCTTGTTTCACCATTGTCTCGTGCCATTGACTACCTGCAAAAGTGTGCTAGGAAATATTTATAGCTTCATTAATTGCACAAGTCCTTGGCAGAAATATAGAAACATGCAAAGATGAAAAATGAGGAAAGATAGAAATGCAAAAAGAAGAAAAAGAGAGAGGAAGAGGAAAGAAAGAGAGACAAGAGAAGAGGGAATAAGAGGAAAGAAAGAGAGAAAAGAGAAGAGGGAGGAAAAGAGAGCAAAAGGGATGAGGGAGGAAAAGAGAAAGAAAAGGAAGGAGGAGAGAAATAAGAAGAGAAAGAAGAGAGAGGAAAAGAGAGGAGAGAAAGAAGAAGAGAATAAGAAGGGAATAAGTAGAAGAAGAAAGGAGAAAGAAAGAAAGAAGGAAGAAAGGAGAAAAGAGGAAGAGAAGAGAAAGAAAAGGAAGGAGGAGCAAGAGGAAGGAGAGAAAGAAAAAGAGCAAGAGAGAAAGAGAGGAAAAGAGAGGAGAGAAAAGAGAGAACAAAAAAGGGAGAGAAAAAGATTGGAAAAAAGAAGAGGAAAGAAAGAGAGGCAAGAGAAGAGGAAATAAGAGGAAAGAAAGAGAGAAAAGAGAAGAGGGAGGAAAAGAGAAAGAAAAGGAAAGAGGAGAGAAAGAAAAGAGAGGAAAAGAGAGGAGAGAAAGAAGAAGGGAATAAGAAGGGAATAAGAAGTAGAAGAAAGGATCAAGAAAGAAAAGAAAGAAGGAAGAGAATAAGAGTAGGAAGAAGAGGAAGAGAGGAGAGAGTAAGAAAGAATAAGAGTAGGAAGAGAGGAGAGAAAGAAGAAGAGAATAAGTAGAAGAAGAAATGAGAAAGAAAAAAAAGGAAGAAGAAAGAAAGAAGGAGAAAAGAGGAAGATAAGAGAATAAGAAGAGGAGAGGAAGAGAGAAAGAAAGAGAGGCTGGTACACCTTTTGTGCTTAAGTGTCTCAAAAGTGTGTGCTAAATAAGAATTCTCTTAGCACATTGGCAAGAGTGCTTCGAGGTGTAACATAATGGATTAGATACCTTGCATGTTTCAAATGTCCAGTTAGACTAACACTTTCAAAACATGATGAAATCAGTCCTTCAATTGTAGCTGCCTACTCACTTCTCATTGGAATGTCATAGCTCTCATCTCTCACAACTCTAGAATCTCGTCTATCATACCTCTCGTCTCTCACAACTCTAGCCTCTTTCATAGCTCTAGATGGTCTCGTCTCGCACAGCTCTAGCAAGCTCAAGGTCTCATCTCTTACAAAGTCATGCCACAGAATAGGATAGGGACAAAGGGAAGGAGCTCAAGGTCTCATCTCTCATAGCTCTCATAGGTCTCACCTCTCAGAGTCATGGAGTCATCTACGGGGATTGTACCTAGTAGTTTTTGTCGTACTACTCAAGACTTTCACGAGGTTTATGGCCTCAACATTACTGGTAAAAACCCATGAAGACTAACAAATGTGGACCTTTCAGAATGGGAGTGGCTCACTGTGTTGAATGAGCCAAGAAAGGCTTATAGAATAAAGTCCAAAAGCATTCGTGATCTCAACCTTCTACAAGAAGCTAATGATTTGTATTTTCCAGTATAGCAGGAGGCTCCCCCCAATAATCAATTCAAGGTTGCATTTGTGAGGGGGTTTTCCCTTGAGCATTGCAGGGCTACAAGGAACGCTCCCAAGAAGGACGCTTACATTGTCGATTGGGCTGAATTTGCAAAAAGTGTGGTATGCACCATTGAGTAGCAAGGCAAGCTTCAGTGTAAAATCGATCGATTTTAGAAAAAGTTGAGTCTTTCTATTGATCCCTCCCAAGCCACAACAATGTTTGAAGATATGCTAAGCGCCCCCAAGATCGGGAAGTTTCCATTATCTACCCAGTTCTTAAGTGCTCGTGGCACACCGTCTATAACATACACAATGGCTGAGGTGGAAAAGTCTCATAATATGTTGCATGCTGCGAAGTTGAGACTTGACAAGGTGATTGTGGATGTTGACATGTCCATCAATGTACTAGACAAGGCTAAGAAGGATAAGTTGTTACAAGAAAACATGCCAGCATCAGTAGGCTGTCAAGACATTGCAAAGAAAGCTACAAGCAGCCCAGACCAAAATTATCCCTCGTGGATTCGATAGCTAACTCAGAGCTCTATAGAAAGCTATAGGCGAATATTATGACATTCACCTCTACACTTGAAATCCTTGGCTTCAATCCTGAAGCTCCAAATTTTGAGGACACCATACCTAATCTAGAATGGTTGGATCGAAATGCATGCCTTAAGATTCCAAACATTAGAAACCTTAAAATCGTATTGTTTTTAATTTAAAAAAATAGTTTGATATGCTATTTTCACTCTTTTCACTATTTTTAATATTTTCACTTCTTCTTGATCCTTCAAGTTATATATGTTAACCTTTTGCCCTATAATTATCACTTGTAGGTAGAGCAAGGTCAAAAGTCCGATGTATTCATGAGGATGCAGCAACAATATGATTTTGGGAATAGGATGCTGGAAAGAGTCCATTCCAATCATCCATTGTCCATTTTCCTAGCCCCACCTACACTTTTGACTACATATGACGAAGAATCCACTCGTTTAATTATTGTGCAGTGTTGTGCTGCCTATGGCTTTGGTATTAACACAAAGGAATTCATTACTGTGTGTATGCTTGCGTATCGACATCCATATCAGCAATTCTATTTTGCAAACTTGTGTTTAGAAGAATCACACTGCAGGTCGACTGGCTGCTCGGGAAAAATCCCCACTGTAGTAAAATCTATGGTATTGGGGTTGTCAACTGGTATCACTACAAGACACAGGCCTCTTTTCGATGCTGTCTTTTGATGCTTCGTGGGCATGGGCATGAAGATCATCGGGATGGTTGGCGAGCGGAGAAGGTGTCAGTGTGGACATCAAAATAGCCATGGGTATGGTCGTCGGTATATGTGTCCATATAGGGGTCGGTATATACCGACCCCTATACCAACATTTATACCGACTACCATACCAACTGACACCAATCCGTGCATCGACGCTTTCACCAATGCTTGGGTACATTTTTCAATATCGATATTTTTACAGAATGTCATTTCCAAGGGTCCCAAAATAATTTTGGACCACAAGTTTGGTCATTTGAAAGATAAAAAATATAAGTATGTACACCAAAATTGAGATCAAAACACTCATATATTGATAGTGAACTTAATTAACATACAAATTAATGTACAAAATGTCACTATAAAAATGTGAGGGCCAAATTATACATAAGAAGTCTCATCGATGTGTCAAAACTATGAATTAGTAGCATTTACATAGATGGCTTCATCTTGATCCAAGTCTTGCACGCCAAATATGTCTATCTCAAGGTTTACATACAATTGATCACCTACATCATCATTCCCTATTGTATGTCTACCTAAGACTTGATCCTCTAGTTCACTAGCCTCTAGTTCTCCCTCTTCTTCCCTAAAGTCGTGATCTCCACCTTCGTCCATTTTAGTGTCATTACTGCCACCTTCGTCCATTTTAGTGTCATTACTGCCACCTTCTTAGTGGCCCATATCATCATCTTCATCCTCTTCCCTAGATCCATTGGCATCATTATTTGGATCTTCTGCTGGCATCTCCGTATCCACATCCCTATCTTCAAAAATATGTTTTCTTCAAGGAGCAACTTAGATGGTGGTACACCATCTTGGATCCAAATGATCTAGATAAAAGTCCACCTACGTTGAAGATCCAATTTAGGTTCGTGTAATTATATTCATTTATGCTCAAGTATAAAAATATATATATATGAAAATCTACCAACATTTGTTTGAAAACAAAGATATTATATTTTAATTAATTCGTTAGTGTGTGTACCTGTTCACGATGCTCTGGAAGAATGAAGGTATCACTTTCATTGGTCCAGGTTCTGGTGGAGTCAATGGCAAAGAAATCACATTTGTCTCTCTTGACTAAAGCATTGAGACCATTGTAGATAGTTCTAAACCTTTTGACATCAAGAATGAAAATACTAAATCTTCTAAAATCAACTCCATAGATGTCATGTATGGTCCCACAATAATCTAACTGCGAGGAGAGAAGATTGGTATCAGAAGCACTTGCTCGGCTATATTGTACAAAGTTAGCCATGACTCCACAATCATATGTGACTCTCCTTGAATAGATGTGTTCCACACAAAAATGCCATCCATGTGACCACAATGCACTGTACTTTTTGTACCACAAAAGAACATGATTAAAACAATGAGGATGCATTTTGTAGCGATTGTGATAATAAATACCCAAATTAAGTAGAAAGGTTAAAAAGTTACATGTGGCATACATTCAACTGCAAGCTCCCGTGGTTACGTCGTCTCCATGATGTTCTACTTCACAAAGAGCTTCTTGTAGCCAATCACGGGACATGTGTCTAGGGAGAAGAGCAAGGTCTGGTGGATACGGCACCCTCCACCGATGCATGACTCTAAATCTTGCCCTCTCATTTATTCTTTTTTGTTTGGCCTCTTCATATCTCTCCACCCATCTTTGCATCTCAAGACTATTGAGGACACAAAACTTATTGAATTTCTCTCTTTGCTCTTTCTCTTTGCTCATCTTTATTTCAACCCCTTTACCTTGGGGAACCTCTGCAATGACACAATCATATTCCTTGATGTTCCAAGCATGTGGCATACTGGGATCCATGGATGCAAGAAACTCTGTGATGTGTACTAATGACTCTTGCATAAGTCATCCATTTGCCATGCTTGCTTCAAGTCTATCTCTTTGCCTTACAAATCCCTTCAAGGTTTTCATAATCCATTCAGGGAAAACATCCAACGACAATGAACAGTTCCTGCAATGGTGACCTCATCAACTACGTGTACAAACAAGTGCACCTACATCGTCATAATGCTTGAGGGAAAGTGCTTCTCAAGCAGGCACTTAGCTTCAATGGATAGCCCTCTCGATGCTCAATACAAAGATCTCTTTTTGTGAGATCCAACTATTCCACATGCACTTGTATCAATATTTTATATCCATCATTTAAAATTGTATGAAATATAATGAAGGTGATATCATAGTAAGCATACCTAACAATGCCACTGATCTTGTAGATAGCGGTTTTAACATCTTCTGATAAGAATCCTCTCACTGTAATTGGTAGGATAAACTACCCAAGCAACAAAGGAGGGCCAACAATGTGTCACAGTCATATAAGTTAATTACACGAAAGCATCAAAATCTTAGTTCGATATAGTCTTCTTTCAAGCTAACATGTAGAATACTTGTAAGACCTTGTGTTAATCATGGGACTTGAGGCCACTAAGGTTATTGTCCCTTCTAAATGCTCCCCTTAGGCAGCACATGTGTCCCGTGGGTGTTTGAAAAGATGCAATATCCGCCTTGACCCTTGCCTCCTCTACCTTGGAAAGGATCCATGGTGCCTTTGGGAGAACAACTCATGGAGGACGCACTTGGGTTCCTGAACCACCCTCCTAAGTTGTAGAACCACGCTCTTGAGTTCTATGCACATGCTCTTGGGGCCACAAGTGAGGCATCCTACCCATCTCATGCAAGTCTTCTCGCACTCCCCTTGTGTCTTTGTCACCAACCAAGTGTGCCCAAATAGAAGCCCCCACATTCTTGAAGATATGCATGGGATCCAAGAGGTGATTGATTTGAAACTCGCCCCAATATGGATGCTCGTGAAAGATAGACAGCCGGTCCATACCTGGAGGATGCTCCTCACTATTAGCTCTCCAATCTCACATCCAGTGATGCCTTCCTACGGACTGGCGGTGGATCAAGTTGACCTTCACATGTAGGATGATCAAGCAGAAGATATTGAGCATGACCTTCATAAACCATCTTCCTCATATGTTTGGAGTGTGACACATTCAAACTAGGGCCACAAATAGGACAAGCATGGTACCCTTGTGTTTTAAGTCCTACATATATGCATGGACACATAGGTCACTAGACATGCATAGATCACACCACAATAAAAAAATAAAGGTATCAATAGGCATGCAAAAGCCCGTACTTGCGCACTCCCCAAATCCTGGATAGTCATGCATGGTCCACATCAAAATTCCCTTGATGCACATGTCTGCGACTCGCCTCGGGGCTCTTCAAATATCAAAGACACATATGCCCCTCCATAGGGTCTGCAGCTCCTCGGGGTGCCATGTACACATCCATATTTTTGGCCTTGTACTTCCTCAGCACAAGTAGGGCAAGCATGAGGTGTCCCTTCTTTATCGTTAGACATGGCAGGATATTGTAGTTCACCATGACACGGGTGTTAGAATCCAAGAGCATGTGCCTAGCATGCCCCCCGCCAAGACCGCTAGCACCTCACGGAAGTGCACAACCTTCATGGCCACTACGGAGGCTCTGGCATGTGTGTATGGCAGGTCCCCACCCCTGCCATAAGGCACCCTTGCCTAGCCAGCCCTCCAACCTCAACAAAAGGCAAGCTTGGGGGAATTGAAGATAGGAGGGGTAACTTGGACTATTTATGTCCCTTCATCTTCCACACACCTTTGTATGTGGGATAATTCAACCCTTTCTCCTTCTTCTTATCCCCTTTGTCCATGAGAGATTTGCACCTCCAACACCCCCCTCCAATCGATCATGGAGAGAGGTGGCCGGGGATCAGACCCGAGCTCTGATACCATGTTAGAATCCAAGAGCATGTGCCTAGCGTGCCCCCCGCCAAGACTGCTAGCACCTCACGGAAGTGCACAACCTTCATGGCCACTACGGAGGCTCTGGCATGTGTGTATGGCAGGTCCCCACCCCTGCCATAAGGCACCCTTGCCTAGCTAGCCCTCCAACCTCCACAAAAGGCAAGCTTGGGGGAATTGAAGATAGGAGGGGTAACTTGGACTATTTATGTCCCTTCATCTTCCACACACCTTTGTATGTGGGATAATTCAACCCTTTCTCCTTCTTCTTATCCCCTTTGTCCATGAGAGATTTGCACCTCCAACAACGGGCCACGTCAACCAAGATGTGGAGCATAACCCAAAAGGGTTCACACCATCCATTGTGAGTCCGAGATGTAAATTGCGTGGCTCCCTTGCAAAGTCCTCCACATGTTGTCTATGTGCTTCCAAGTAGCACAATCTGCTGGGATCCTCAAAGTGTCATTGGTGGACTGGTTTGTAGCATGCCACATCATCAGTTGCGCAATTTGCATCTGTGTTGTATTTTGGGGATGATGGGAAAATGTCTCAGGACCTTCACTGGGATCGTCTCTCCCAGCAAGTCCTGTCTATAGCACTGTGCTCCACACTCTGGGCAATTAACCAAATTGCCATACTCTTGACGAAACAAAATACAATTATGAGGGCAAGCATGGATGGTGTCATAATCTATTTGGGATAGGCAACATCTTCTGGAGCAACCTATTACAATTTGCATATCCAAGAAACTTGTGAATGAGATACTAACTAATTAAAACAATTAGGAACGAGATACTAAGATCAAGGCTCCAAACCTCATCAAGGTTGAGACACTTGCGTCTAACCATCCATACTTTGCTTGCAAATTCAAGATCGAGAGGCAAGCTCATAGTTTTGACATCCTCGCACCATCATACAATAGTGTTGATGCCAAATCTCACATCACGGTCTCATACTCACACATCTCACCCCCATCTCCCATGGTGCCTCCAAAAAAAGAATCCATCATGTTCGCCATACCCTCGTCCTCCTCTAGAGGATCATCCTTAAGATCATCTTGATCGAACTGTGGTGGTGGTGCACGTGCTCCCTCATTGCTCTCTTCATCCTATATAATATAATGATGCAAGGTTAGTTTGTGCAACAAGGACAGGCAATATAAATATCCATAAATCATTCAAATATCATTGGTTTACCGATGATGCACTAGCATGTCGACTAATATCCTCTTCTAGTGGCGTGTCTCCATACATCTACAAGTGGCACATGACAATATGGCACTGATGACAAACCCCTCACCTGCAATGCATGCAAGGACAAGGAAATCTCTCATAAAGCCACTCCAAACTCTCGGGAGGTGGCCCCCTATCCGATGAGCTATCATGACTCATCCTCTCCACCTACACACATCCACAACCATCCTCCCAAGTCAAGTGAAACACCCAAACACCTAAATCCCCAAAATCACCCAAATTCCCTCAAACCCCTGTATCCCCTCTCTTTCACCAAACACCCTGGGGCCTAAATCCTCCCTTAATCCCTTCAAACACCCACTCACCCCCCAAAATCGCCCCCCACTCCCTAGCCCCCCCAAAAAACCCATGTTTTGTTGGTATGGGCATCGGTATATATAGACGCCCATATCAACGTCTATACTGATGCTTTGCTTTTATATACCCACAGTAATACCGATGCCCATACCGATGTTTTCTGGGAACCAAAAACCACGAGCTGTTCGTCCCGCAATGTCATTCATTTTTTTGTGCACTCTCCTCCCTTGCTTTTGCTTCGAGCTCACGATCGCCCGCAACCCTTGCCTCCTTACTCTTGCCTCCTCCCTCCCCCTCCCACCTCTCCATCCTCTCCTACATTGTCCCTCTGCACCTACAAGACTTGCTGCAGGTCCCTCTCCATCTCAAGGTATGAATTCCTCTCTTCCCCTTCTATTTCAAGTTTGTTTGGTTTCTTTGTATTTCTTTCTACCTCTCCTCTTGTTTCCCTTCCTCTTCTTTCACGTTCCCTTCCTTTCTCTAAAGTTTCTCTCCTCCTTTCCTTTCCTTTTATTTCTCTAAAAGAAGAAACAATACACAAAAAACAATTATGAAACAGAAGAGTATGAAACTCTACCTATTGTTTTCGTGCTTTCTCCCTTTTTGTAGATTTCTCTTTGTCTCCTCAATCCAATCCCTTTGGAATGTTGCTTCTCCAAACTCCTCCTTTCACTAATTAATTTTCTTACAATGGTATGTTTTCTCTCCTTTATAAGGCCAGAACACGAAACACCTCCTATTTCGAGTGGGATTATCCAGTGCCCCGACACATCAATTCATGTAAGAACGTGCTTCCTCTCTTTTCTTATTTTTCTTTTCGTGATTGCATTGGCCTGCAGCTAGTGCCTTAAGCGCTAGCCGTAGTGATGGGCATAGAAACTCTTTTCGTCTCTTCTCCCCTCTTCTCCTCTCTTCTCCCCACTCTTATTTCCTCTATTCTCTTTTTTCTTATTTCCTCTGTTCTCCTCTCTTTTTCCTCCCTCTTTTCCCCTCTTTCCCTCCCTCTTCCTCGCCTCTCTTTTCCTCTCTTCTCCCCTCTTGTCTTCTCTTCTCCCCTCTCTTTCCTCTCTTTCCTTCTCTCTTTCCTTTCTTTTCCTCCTCTCTTTTCCTCTCTTTCCTTCTCTCTTTTCCTCTCTTTTCCTTCCTCTTCTCTCCCCTCTCTTATTTCCTCTCTTTTCCTTCTCTCTTTTCCTCTCTTTTCCTCTCTTTTCCTTCTCTCTTTCCTCCTCTCTTTCCCCCTCTTTTCCTCTCTTTTCCTTCTCTCTTTTCCCCTATATTTTTTCCTCTTTTCCTCTCTTTTCCTCTTCTCTTTTCCTCTCTTTCCTTCTCGCTTTTCCTCTCTTTTCCTTCCTCTTCTCTCCCCTCTCTTATTTCCTCTCATTTTTCTCTCTTTTCCTCTCTTTTCCTTCTCTCTTTCCTCCTCTATTTCCCCCTCTTTTCCTCTCTTTTCCTTCTCTCTTTTCCCCTCTATTTTCCCCTCTTTTCCTCTCTTTTCCTCTCTTTTCCTTCTCTCTTTCCTCTATTTTTCTCTCTTATCTCCTCTCTTTCTCCCTCTCTTTTCTTCCCTCTTTTCCTCTTTTCCTCTCTTTCCTTCTCTCTTTTCCTCTCTTTTCCTCCTCTCTTTTCCTCTCTTTTTCTTCTCTCTTTTCCTCTCTTTTCCTCGGGGGTGTCACTATGTATAAACCTTCTATATCACGTGCGTTCAAGGCCTATTTCTAAAATACGTTATCTGTAAATTTTTCATTAATAAGATGTACCCTTTTTCTATACAAATTAGTAATTTTTTCCTAAAATTGTTTTAAATAACCCCTTATGTAAATTAACTTTTGTAAATTTTAGAAATTAGAAATGTCCTTCTATTGAACTCACGTGATTAGGGTTACATATGATGAGCGACCCCCCCCCCCCCCCCCCGAGCTCTTTTCCTTCTCTCTTTTCCTCTCTTTTCTTCTCTCTTTTCCTTCTCTCTTTTCCTCTCTTTTCCTTCTCTCTTTCCTCTCTTTTTTTCTCTCTTTTCCTCTCTTCTCCCCTAGCTTTCCCCTCTCTTTTCTTCTCTCTTTTCCAAATCATTCTTTGAATTCTTGGGAGTCTCGATTGTCTCAAATGCATTTTGGCCATTTTTTTTCTATGTCATGGAAACTAGAGGCTAAGATTCGAGACCCAAGAATTCAAAGAAGGATCAGAGGAAGAAAAATAAAAAAGAGGTGAAGGATAAGAAGAAGAAGAAGAGTGATGACAAAGGAGAGGGTAGCACTTCATCGAAGAAGCGATGAAGAATGTCTTTCCAGTTCATAAAGTACTATGATTTGGAGAATGTTAGCTACAATTTCTAGTGTATGAGAAGGAGCCCTCTCTTGGATATTTGTCGTAACCCCTCTTGGATATTTGTTATGATCTATGATGAGATTATGTTGTATCCCTCTCTTTGTTATTTGTTATGCTGTATGTTTTTTAAAAGAGAGAAAAAATAGGGGAAAAAGTTTAAAAAGAGAGAGAAAAAGATAGGCTCCTCGCACTCGTGCAGCCTAGGATTTAGCAAGCAGGCCTTCCTTTTGGATCAAGCTCTGCATCTCCTCAATAGAATCCTCCAGGATCTCCCAATCAGTCTTGTCTTGATCGGAATGATCCTTGCCCTCGGCATGTGCATTTGGACATAGATGTGCACTAGGGAGCAATGGTATATCTACCTCCCCATACTTTATATCGTAATATTGATTGTACAGCTCCTCCAAGTATGCTACCATAGCTTTTTCACTAGGGGCCATGGGGAGTAGCAGAGAGAGAGAGCAAAGAGAAGGGAGTGACTAGCAATGAGTGACGAGAAGGAAGCGATGAGAGAGCAATGAGAGAGCCACTAGAAATAGTAGAGTGGAGGAGTGGAAGGAGGGGAACAATGAGACGGGAGTGGTGTGAGACAAAGAAGAGAGGAGGGGAGACTTTAAAGATTGAGGGAGGATGTAGTGGAGAAGGGAAAGGCAAAGAATCAAATGTTCAAAAGCTAAGGAGGATAAAGCGGGTTGGGTGATAGGGGATGTGATTGTTGCATATTATGGAATAAAGGAGAGTAGATGCAATAAAGTTTCCTAGAATTATCTTTTTGGAATATATTGGCTTGTGCGATATATATGATTTGTTGAATAGAAGTGAACGTGAATGTAGCTTGTTTGTACCCTGAATTCTTTTACATATCTTGAATGAGTGCCCTGATATGATTTGTAATGTGTTTTATATGCCCGTATTTCGTTATTTTTTTGAAAAATAGATTAAAAATGGAACGCCCTCATCCATGATAGTCTTCCAAAAATCCCAACCCGGTTCCCCATGTTGCTGTCATTCGGGATATCCAAACTCTGCTATCACATGTAGCAGAAAAGACTGCGCATGATGTAGATTGGGTGAAGTATAATGTGAAAATGCATGCGTATGGGTGGGGTCCTGACCGATTGCGCATGGAGTGGTATGGACTAAGAGAGGCACAAAACAACCTACGAGATCTCCGTAAGCTTTGGAGAGACTACTACGACCGACTACTTAGCAAGGAGGACACTATAAATGACATAATGGTTTGTGTAGATGTCTTCTTGGACCATGAGTACATAGTCCAAGAAGAGTATAATTATATATTAGAAGAAGTGGAAGATGAGGTCCCGAGTGACCCATCTAGTTGGTGAGGAGGAGGAAAGTACCTCAGATAGTAATGTAGAGCAGTAGACCTCCTCCTCTCTTTTGGCATTTTTGGAGAATGTCTCTTTTGGAGACAAATTTTGTTTAACAATATTATTTTTGCGAGAATTTTTGTAAATGAAAACTCTTTTGGATATAAATTTTGAACCTAAACACTCTTTTGGACCCAAATTTGGTATATAAATACTCTTTTGGGTACATATGGTAATGTAACTTATGGAGATATATGATAATATATGATGAAGTCTTAAGTAAATTGTCTTTTCATAGTTTTAGTAAATTGAATTTGAGTTTCAAGTAATAAATTGTCTTTAAGTAAAGTGTAAGTATTGTATTTTAATAAGTAAATTATCTTTTCTCTTCTTACCCGCCCTTATGTTTGTGTTTGTTTTCGTGTTTGTGTTTGTGTCTGTGTTTGTCCAATCCCCCCAAATTAGACATGTCAGCATGTCGCATGTCTAGAGAGTACGAAGCCCCTCGTAGGTGGAGATGTCATGATCTATACTCTCCAGAGGACTTTCTTTCTACTGAGCCAACTCCTGAGGGGCCTACCCATACAACTAGCCTGGGTGGACTCCCCACAAGCCAACTCCTCTTGGGCCTACCCCTGCGACTACCCCTCAGGGAACTCCTTTGCTAGCAGCCCATGGCTTCGTCGAGAGTCCCGACGAGTTTGTCGCATCCATGAGCAATGCAGAGACAACAATATTTTTCTCTCTACTGTCCCAAATGACCTCAACTATTCCCTCTCCTACACCCCTCGGGGGTAGATCAGGGCCATTGATAGCTTTTCCTACTCGACAGCCATCCCTTGTAGCCCCTTCGATCGAGGGGGGTCATCACCTAGGCATACCCATCATAGGTCCAAAAAGATTAAGGGTCAAGGCTGCTACTGTGGTGGCTCGAGGGATGTAGATGAGTGTTACACTCACATCCCTACAAGTCTCAACTTCATCATGAGATATAGTACTAGATAGGTCCCTTTCCCTCTCCACTCATAGCCCGCAGCACCCCAGAGACCACTCCCTCCCTTACTCCTTGCTCCTTAAGCCCTTGCACCACCCCTCGATCTAGCTCTGCTACTCCATACTTTGTTTTGCCCGAGGACTTTTCCTACAGAGTGAACAGCATTGGGGAGGTTATACATGACAAGGACGGGAAGGCAGTCACTAGATACATGAGGAGGTTGGTGATGGACATTGATGATGGTGGAATGTGGCTCCAACAAGTTTAGGGCACACCACTGACTCCCAAAGGGGAGTGACACCCTTGTAAGCCTATCCAAAATCTATGCAAGCTTCAATATTTCCACATATTTGACAATCACAGTTGCAAGATGCTCCATGAAGACCAAAAATCTATGTCCTTAGATGATTGACTACATCCTTGATAAAAATCATATGCACATAACAAATGTAGTAGCATGTGTACCTATCCTTCAGCTTTCGCACAAAATAGGGCTTCAAGCACTCAAATGAGTGTTATTGAATTCTAATATCTAGAAATGTGTCCTTGAATTGCCAGAAGAGCTCAACCTATGGTAGCATGCAAATCAAGGGATCTCTTAGAAGCAGTAACATAGACTATCAATTATCTCCTTTAAAAGAAAAATCATCGGCACTATGCTCTCATTAGGTGTTTTTTAACACCATATGGCTTTGAGTTATATGATCTACTTCTTGTACAAATGTGTCATGCTTTTTTTTTAATGTACTCTAGTTTTTTTTCTAATTTGATTTTTTAAAATCTTACTTTTTGTCTCTTTTAACAACATGAAGTCCTCTTTTTTTAATGTACTCTAGTTTTAATAACATGTCACATCATTTTTTCTAATTTGCTTTTTTAAAATCTTACTTTTTGACTCAAAGTCTTGTTTTATAAGAGCCTCTTTTTTTGAAATGCTTTATCCAGAATTATCTCACAAAACGAATTTGGACAGTGCACTAGTCCAAAATTAATGAAATAGGTGTTCATGGACAAGAGATCGGTTTCTTCATTTTGCAGCCTCGCCAACATCTTGATATATATATATTTGGTACACACACACGCACACTCATGTGCGCACAACACACACACACACACACAATCATTTTTGGGGATTACACTTTATATTACTTTGTGTAGATACTCAAAATGACCATCATGAAGTACAAAGAGGAAAAGACACATTACCAAAAAATTAGACTCACATGTAAGGATGAGGTGACTAAAACTAAGTAAAATATTGGCTAGGGCAATAGAATATTGAAAATGGCCTAACTTTCCTATTTCTTTATTCAATGAACAAAGATTAATGTTGACCTCCCACTTGCTGCGTCAACTCTCCCATCATGTTTTTGAACAATAACCAAACTGGAAAACCTGGTTTCTCAACCAAACTTGTACCATTTGTTCTCAAACCAAAGATTCCTCCCATCCAACTACCACACACCTCTCATTCTCTCTCATTTCTCTTCCCTCTCACTCATTTCTGAGCTCCATTTCATTTTTTAATTTGCTTCAACCCTATTTTCAAATCGTTTCCTTTCTTTTGAGCGGGGAGATTTTTTCTCTATATCTCTCTATCAGGGGATGGAATCTCATGCCAAAATCTCGTCATTAATTTCCTTCTTTACTTGCATTTCCCTCCCATTTCACCTTCATTCTTTCAAAACCTTGAAGATTTTCAAACGAGATTCACTTTGCCTTCTTCTTGCTCTATCTTGGGCGCTTTTCTTTTAAATCCTGCCACTTCTTCTCTCATCTAAGATTGTCTTGCGATCTTAAACATTTTTGTGTAGAAACTCGAGGCAATGAATGCTTGGGGGGGTCACTCATCATATGTAACCCTATCACATGAGTTCAACATAAGGTTATTTTTTATTTCTAAAATTTACGGAAATAAATATACATAAGGGACTATTTAAAATAGTTTTGGAAAAAATTTACAGATTTGTATAGGAAAGGGGTACATTTTATTAATGAAAAAATTTACAAATAAGGGATTTTAAATATAGGCCTTGAACGCACGTGATATAGAGGGTTTATACATAGTGACCCCCCCGAGAATGAATGTTCTAGATGAACCATGAATGATGCAAGGTGTTTCGAGCTTAGAAGGAGCTACTCGATGAGATTCTTTGAGAAAGGATGAAAGAAGATTGATTTTCAGGCATAACACTTGCTTATGCATGAAAATCAATCTTTCTTTTACCCATCTCTCAACATTGGTCTGTAAGGGGGCATGATTTCAAAGATCTAGTGAAGTTTTGGAATCTATCCAAGAAGCTCTCATGGAGGTTGAGGTGAGATATCCTTTGGAACAATGCAAGAAAGTGGAAATGATGAGATTTTAAATTTTGAAGAGCTTGTGAAGTTGTGGGATCCATCCAAGTAGCTTTTATGCTCCTTTTATGGAGGTTGAGGTTGAAGCAGCATAATTTCGAAGAGCTTGTGAAGTTTTGGGATCTATCCAAACAACTTTCATGGAGGTTGAGGTGAAATATTCTTTAGAACAATGCAAGAAAATGGAAATGACAAGATTTTAAATGAAATGACACAACTTTGAAAAAACTATTACTTTGTACTTCGTTTTGTGTAGTTGTGTTGTTTGTTTTACTTCATTGTTTGAAAATGTTGAAAGGTTTGTTCATTTTGAAAGAAACTTCATGAAAAGTGAGCTCGTAAAGGATTTCTTACAAGAAAAAATAGTGCAACAGTATAAGAGCAGTCACTACACTCTTACTATGTGTAGTTTTCTACAAAAGATTGTTTGAAATAGATTTGGAGATGTTTGGGAGCATATGATTTGCTTTGAAGCAAGATCCATCAACTTCAGCCTCCTAGAATAGAGCTTGAATACAAAAGGGGCCACTGAGGAGAACAAGTTTGATCACATTTTTTCTCCAAAGATCCTTGTTTCAAGAATCACGCATTGTTCATTCAAAAAAATATATATTTTTAAAATTTGATAGTTAACGATGTTTGTAGTATTCGTGTTTATTTATGATTTATTAAGTCAAGTATGCCTCTAAATTTGCTAAATTCAAGTAAATTTATTTATTGTTTGTGTGATATCTTTGTATGTGATATTAGTTTTGTTTTCTATGATTTTACCATGTATATGTGCTAATGTTATCGCTATTCATTTTTTTAAAAGTGACAAAATATGAAGAGGGGAGAGGGGAAGAGTGGAGATGAGGAGAGAGGGCATAACTAGAGAGCACACCACAAATGACTAAATGTACACTAGATTTAGTTGAAAATGTAGAATATATACAAACCCATTTAGGGTTAGGGTTAGGGTTAGGGCATCTAACCCTTTCTTTTATAGCACTCTATTGGGTTACTGCTATGCACATATGATCACATGATGTTGAGCATGAACTCTCAACACCTTTCCTCAAGATCAACATCATGAAGTAGGCCTTCCCTCAAGATGATGATTCTGGGGAATTGAAGGAGGACTGAGCATTACATTCCATCACACCCCTTTAATGGGAATGTTCTTCCTGTGCGTCAAACCAAGAGCTAGTCGATGTTTCTCGAAAAGCTCTTTACCGAGTGGTTTGGTAAAGATGTTTCTAATATTCTCTTTGCTATCACAATGTGATGTCACCAAGTAACACTCTTTCTCTGATGAAGTGCTCTCTGACATCAATGTGCTTTGTCCTGGAGTGATATACTCGATTCTTGGCCAATGCTTGAGCCGATTGGTTATCACATTATATTGTTATTGGCTTTGACTCATCAAAGTAATCTGTTTTTGACAATAGTCTTCTGAGCCATATAGCCTCACATGCCCCTGTAGTGAGTGCTCTATATTTTTCTTTAGTCGGAGACAAAGAAACAGTTTGCTGTTTGTTTGACAACCATGATATAGCACCTTGACCAAGGAAAAATGCATATCCCTGTGTGGATCTACTGGTCTCATGATCTCCGATATAGTTACTATCACAATATTCATGCAACTGTGGATGACTTCCTCTGTATTCTATCCCAAACTGTCTTGTACCTCTGATGTATCTCAAGACTCTTTTGGCTGCATTCCAATGAGACTGTTTTGGATTTGCCATAAACTGTGCAAGTGAACTAACTGCATAGCAAATATCTGGTTGTGTGATAGTCAGATATATAAGAGATCCGATGAGCTGCCTGTAGTACCTGTCATTGACTGTAGGCTTTTTTGAATCTTTTATAAGTTTCAAACTTTGTTCCATGGGAGTGGCTGCAATCTTGCAATCTACCATATGAAATTTCTTCAGGACACTGTCAACATACTTGAGTTGACTCATAAACGTACCGTCTAAATCTCTCCAGAATTCAATTCCAAGATAATAGTGCATAAGTCCAAGATCTTTCATGTCGAACTCTGCAGATAAGTCTTGTTTTAGCTTTTTGATAAAGCTATCCTTGCTTTTGGTCACAATCAGATCATCTACGTACAAAAGTGAAATAGTAATGTCTTCCCCTTGAACTTTGTAGTATAGTATGATCTGCATTGCATTTCATGTATCCTAGATCAGCAAAATATTTGTCGATTCTATTGTATCAACTTCTAGGTGCTTGCTTTAAGCTATAGAGACTTTTCTTGAGATGGCATACCTTATTCTCTTTTCCTGGTTCAACATAACCTGATGGTTGTTGCATGTAGACTTCCTCGTCTAGATAACCATTGAGAAATGCATTCTGGACATCAAGTTGGTACACATTCCATCTGCTGAGTGTCGCTAGTAATATCAAGAACTGTATGGAATCCATCTTTGCTACTAGAGCATAAGTCTCATCATAATCTTGACCATATTGCTATGAAAATCCTTTTGCAACTAGTCTGGCTTTGTGTCTTTGAATACTTCCATCTGGTTTGTACTTTACTTTGTATACCCATTTGTTTGCTATGGCCTTCTTTCTTGGTGGAAGGTCACATAATTCCCAAGTATTATTCTTATACAAAGAATCAATTTCTTCATTCATAGAAGTTTGCCATTCTGGCTTGTCCACTACATCTTCGAAGTACACTGGCTCTTCTGTAGTCATGATGGTAGTCATAATAGCATAGTTGGTGGTTTCAGCCTGAATTGCTTTGCCTTTCTAAGCATATGTCAATCTGGCTGGAGGTCTTCTTTCCCTAGTAGACCGTCTGAGCTACTGTGGTTCTGCTTGGGGTGTTTCTAGCAATTCTTGCTCTTCTTCATCAACCTTTTCTGTAGATGACTATGAAATTGGTGAGTCTATCTCTTGTGTGTTTGAGGTTTTCAATTTTGATTCATCATTAAAGATTACATCTCGGGAGATAATGACCTTTTGGTTGATGGGATCATACAACTTGTATGCTTTTCTTTCTTCACTGTAGCCAACCGTAATGCATTTGCATGACTTCGCATCCAATTTCCTGTTATGATCATCATGTATGTGGGCATATGCTATGCAACCAAATATGCAGAGATGCCCAATGTGTGGCTTATGTCCAGTGAATGCTTCATAAGGTGTCATACCGTGAATCGGTTCGGTAGGAAGCCAATTAAGCAAATAGTCTACAGTGGCTATTGCTTCTGCCCAATATTGATTCGAAAGATTCTTCTCACTAAGCATTGCTTTAGCAATGTTTGCTAAAGTACCATTCTTCCTGTCAGCTCTTGCATTCTGCTGAGGAGTACTTGCACAAGTGAATTGTCTTCGAATGCCATGACTTCTGCAAAAGTTCATGAATGCTAAAGACATGTATTCACCTCCTCTATCTGATCTCATGACTTTGATCTTTCTGCCTGTCTAGTTTTCTACCATGGCTTTGAATTCTTGAAATCTAGAAAACACTTCAGATTTCTCTTTCAAAAAGTAGACCCAACAGTATCTATTGTAGTCGTCGATGAAAGTCAAGTAGTAAAGTGAACCATTGATGCTGCGGGTTCGGGCATAACCCCATACATCTGTATGTATCAAATCAAGAATACCTCATGCTTGAGAGGTGCTTTTGCTGAAGTTGGCTCGCTTTTGTTTGTCGAAACAACATGCTTCACAAACTTTTCCAAAAAACACTAGCTTCGGAATCCCAATTGCCATATTCTGATTCCTGAGATCTAACAAGCTCTTGAAATTAACATGACCATATCTCTTGTGCCATTTCGCGGAGAGTGGCATCTGTTGTGGTTGAGTTGACATGGCATGGATATCTGGTACCGTAGCTAGCATTCTCTACAAGCGTCCTTCCTTGACACCTTTTCCTACCAGCTAAAATCTTCTAGATTTGTCTCTGATAGTGCATTCATCTCCATCAAATATGACTCGATAGTTGTGCTCTGTCATTTGACCTACTAACAGGAGGTTCTTGTTGAGCTTAGGAACGTAGAGTACATCTTTCACCAATCCTTTCATACCAGTGAAATTGTTCATAGGGATAATGCTTGTTCCTTGAACTAGATTTGGTGTATTGTCTGCTGTGTAGATGACATTATTTTGACCTTCTAATGGCTTCATTTCTGTGAACCATTCCTGATGATTTGTCATGTGAGATGATGCACTGCTTTCAATATACCAAGGATCCTATTCTTCTTGGCCGACTTAATAGCTGAAATCCTCTTTTGGATTGCAATCCATGTCTAGGTATACAGTATTAGTTTGCTGCATTTCCTCATTTGCAAGAAGCATGTTCGCATGTTCATTTGCAAAATGACTGTGACTAGAATGTCCACCACGATGATTTCCTCTGCCGTGGAAATTCCCTCGAGTACTGCTAGATTGACCGCCTTGGTTGTACTACTTCTTGCAACAATCTCTTTCATAGTGTCCAAACTTATGACAGTAGTTCCACTGAATGTTTGACACGTGGGTGGATGCATTTCCTCATCCTTGGAATCTTCCTCGGTTGAAATGATCTCCTCTTTGCTGATTCTGATGTTGCTGAGGATGATGCTGATGTTGATTCTGACTTTGTTGATGACGACCACTTCTCTAGAATGATCTACCTCTGCCTCTTCCTCTGCCTTTGTTTTAGTATGAAGTTGTGAATGCTTGATCATTAGAATGACCTTTGCGTGCATGAATGGCTTGAGTCTTGAGTTCTTCATCATAGTAAGACTGACTGGAGTTCTTCCAGTGTCAGAATTAACCGTTGAATGGCAATACTCTGGACATATTTCTCTCACATAAGAAGAAATCTCTCTTAGAAAACTGATATCTCTCTCTCAGAGTTAGATCTATCTCTAACTCTGTCTCACAGATATCTCAGTCTATCTCTCTCTTTGGAAGAATGAAAATGTAAAGATTTCTCTCTTTCACACAATCTCTCAACAAAAGAGATGTATCTCAGATCTCTCTTTCTCTTGATGAACTAAGAATTCCCCTCAATAAAAACATAATTCCTCTCAATGAAATAAACATAAATCTCTCAATCAAATGGACGGAAATTTCTCTATCACTCACAAGAAGTGAAAGAACACTCAATCTTGTTGGGATATCTCAAGGTGTATGCCCCAAGCACAACTTAGGTTCTATGTGTGTGTGCTAGAGGCACAATTAGGTGCCCATAAGCACTGTTAGATGTGTGTTTGGAGTGGATTGAGCTCGACTCATTTGGTAGGTATGATGGAGATAATCTAGGAGTGATTTATGGATCACGAGATGCTCTCTTGAGCTCATGTGTGATGTCATCTACCTTTGTATTGAGCCTATCTAGAGGCTTCTCTTTCTAAATGAGAGTATCAATTGCATTTCGTGTTCATCACTTCATCCCTTTCAGCTATGTTTATCTTCAACCCTCCATAGCTACTCTCAATTCATTACATTTGGTATCAGAGCTGCACGATTTCCTGATATATCTTTCCTAGTTGAGCTTAGGAAGCTCGTTGTTCTTCCACTTTGTGATTTCTCATGGAGCTGCCTATTTTTCTGAATGTGGTAAGCTGGAGGTGTTACCTTTTGCTGAAGGAGATGTTGTGCTATTGCTACTGGATGCATTCCACAAGCCCGAACACTTGTGCCACTTTTTCATCAAGATGACTTGCGGGTATAGTAGTGTCACTCCATCTCTCTGCTTGTGAGTTGCACAACGACCAGCTAGAGTTACATATCCATCGGGAACGATTGAGTTCCTTCCATAATCTTCCCATGGCTCAGTATGGTTAGCTCTTCTTGCTGCAAGGCCGTCAAGCACTTCTAGCTTAGGAAGGCACTAAACCCACCAGCTCTCCTTCACATAGAAGTCATAGGAGGGCTTGATGAGGAGTCACTCAACAATTTTAACATGTCTTGCGGAGCATACTGGCGAATGTCTTTGGTCAATTGATCTTAATCATCAGCTAAAGAGCGCTGCTAATGCCATCACATTTCAATAAGTGGAGCTTCTTCTGTCAACCTATTTATGAGATTTGATTCTGTGTTGCGATGGCGATCTGATCCATGAAGGTTTACAGCTCTTTTTATGGTTATGAGCTATCATTTTAGGCAGTCTGTCTTCGTCCGGTACGCGAATGCTTGCTTATGGACCTGAGGCTCCAACCCGTGAGCATACACAAAGTAGCAGCAGCTGCTAAAATTCACATTTGTTTGGGCAATGCAGTGCTCATGGTTCTTGCATGTGTAATCACCTAGATGCCCATGTTTCTGAGGTATATCTCCAGTTCGCAACAGTTGTAACTGGAGCATTGTCAAGCCTATCTATGATAGATTTTTTACTCAAGGTCCTATAGCTGATCACCACATGAGAGCTAACGCATCTCTCCTTTCTCAGACTCTCAGCATCATGTTTCTTCTGAGTTTCGTATTCATCATGACTTCGACATCTTCTAGATCGATGCTCGCAGAGAAGTTCATGGGGAAGGCTTCCCAATATGGCAAACAAATATGAGACTCCTGATGCATAAAGGGATTTGGAACCTTGTAAATGGAAGAGATCAAAAGCCAGACTTAGATGAAAGTGAGATTCTCTTATGGGAGAAGTCCAATGACAAAGCCTTGGCTACTATACTTGGCTGATAACCTTATTCACCGTGTTGCTTTTGACAAGCCAGCAAGAGAAACGTGGGAGAAACTAGAACATTTGTTTAAAGAGTAGGGTCGTTTGCCCTGGGTTGTTTCCCCAAAAAAAAATGAATGAAATAATATGTTGAGTCAAGGTACTCAGCCTGGATAGTCCTCCAAAATGAATGAAATAAACTATTGTGTTTTGTGTGTTTTGTAAACACCTTTGGTCACCTTATGATGTAGGCCATGTGTATGTGTTTATGCTCCATGGTACCTCCTCCAGACATTGTGTGCATGTACATGCAGGGGAGATAACCATTGGAAGGTCTTTTGTATCCCTTTTGTTTACCTTACACCCATGGGAACCCTTGCTAGCTTGAGATCCTAGCCATTGACAGATCCATGACTACCATGAGATGGCATGAGACACCTTGTGCTAGCTGTATCCTTGACATAACCTGAGGCATTCCCTTGAGGGGGGGTTTTTTGGGATATCTCAAGGTGTATGCCCCAGGCACACCTTAGGTTCTATGTGTGTGTGCTAGAGGCACAGTTAGGTGCCCATAAGCACTGTTAGATGTGTGTTTGGAGTGGATTGAGCTCGACTCATTTGGTAGGTATGATAGAGATAATCTAGGAGTGATTTATGGATCACGAGATGCTCTCTTGAGCTCATGTGTGATGTCATCTACCTTTGTATTGAGCCTATTTAGAGGCTTCTCTTTCTGAATGAGAGTATCAATTGCATTTCATGTTCATCACTTCATCCCTTTCAGCTATGTTTATCTTCAACCCTCCATAGCTACTCTCAATTCGTTACAAATCTCTCAATCTCACTCAAACTCTCAAGAATCACAAAGCCTCAGCGGAAGGCAAGGGAGCTCTAATACCAAGACAAAATATGAAGAGGGGAGAGGAGAAGAGTGGAGATGAGGAGAGAGGGCACAGCTAGAGAGCACACCACAAATGACTAACTATACACTAGATTTAGTTGAAAATGTAGAATATATACAAACCCACAGAAGAGGATAGTGCTAGCCATGTTAGCCTACTATGCCCAGAGGTGTAATCCCCATACTCCTTGACTCGGTACAGATACGTGATGACCTGAAATGCAGCATCTAGCTGTAATGGGGGTGACCCAAATGCCGCTCGAATGATCTGGTGAGGATTGGATGGCTTACCACGGATTATCCGTGATAACATGAGAACGTGTAGCCGATCCACCCTGGCCCACTCTGTATCTGATAAATCTGGCCCCCAACATGGACTGCTGTACATCGCCATTGGGTGGACCAAGGGGCAACCCTTTGGTCTGTGGATCCTAAAAGTGAGAGCGGAAGCACTGTCTCTCTAGTCTAGCCAATGAAGCATATCCTTTGCCCAAGCGTGCCTCCATCGTAGGTCTCATAGTTAAGATGAGCCTGAAAAAGATGACCCCAAGATAAGTGTATGATACAACTACCTCAATAGGTGACCCATCAAATACGAACTGCTCCTGGTGCATAATGGCTCGAGATCTATTGAAGATCATAACCTTGGTTTTACCCAGGTTGACCTTCAAATCATGAGACTCACAAAAGGCTATAGTGTGTCAAGGTGTCTCTGGAGACCCTCTATCGAGGAAGACAAGAGAGCCACATCATCTGCGTAAAGCAATATCCAGATCAACATGCCGATAGGAGAGGAACCTACCCCCCCGTGTTTGCATCATTGTCTCAAGCTCATCAATGTAGAGGCCAAACAAGGTAGGTGATAATGGCTCAGGGGGGTCACTATGTATAAACCTTCTATATCACGTGCGTTCAAGGCCTATATTTAAAATCCCTTATCTGTAAATTTTTTCATAATAAAATGTACCCCTTTTCTATACAAATTTGTAAATTTTTTCCAAAACTATTTTAAATAGTCCCTTATGTATATTATCTTTGTTGCCAAATTTTTTCTTCGACAGAGGATGTTCCAAGTATAGGAGCTAAGCAGGCTAGAATGAAATTGGAGCTTCCTTGCACATGTCATTGTGCTCAACTGCACCCTCCCATTGCTTTTTCTTTGAGAATCCCATGTCATAGATGAGGGTACAGTTTTTCTTGGGATCTTCCTCGGCAAAGATGCTCTATATATTAGCATCATTGCAAATAATCCCCACTTCAAAGCTAGCTTTGGTTGCTTAGCTCCTTGGGAGCTCTCTGAGGCAACAAGAAACCCACATAATCGTTTGCAAAAAACAAGGGGAGATAATTCATACTCCAAATCTTATTGGTCCAGAGAGTCTTGCATTCGATTCATATGGAGAGGAATATGTCATGAAGACCATAACCTTACATAAGATAGGACGTACCTTACCCATCAATGCAAAGGGTCTAAGGTTGTGCTACCTAGTTTGACCCTTATGACATCCATTTGTTAAATCTCTAATTTCCAATTTTAGATATGATTTTGAATATGAAATGACATATACTGCCTTGCATTCTCTCTCACCTTTTGAAAGAGAATCAAGCACACTTTCACCATTTGTCTTCTACCAAGATGATTTCTCTTGATTGATTGTCCCCATGTTTGTCCAGGCCATTGAGGGAAGACTCTTTGTCAACTTTGTGATTGGTTAGTAGTTTAAAATCAAAACTATAGCGATGTGAAAATATGATAGCTTCTCTCTCTTTGCTTTCTCCCACCCTTTGGCACATTTGCCCTCTCAACATTGCTATCAATTGGTTGATTATGTTTTTTTGCTTGTTTTCTTTGGTTATGTTTGACATAGTGTTGTATTTTGAGATAATGTGTCAATATTGTAACTTTCTTGTTTTGATATTATGTGATATAAGACATCGAGGTAGTCTCATATTTATCCTTTTGGCATAATACATTGATTGCTTTATTTTTCATGTAATATGAGCCATTAATGGGACATACATTTTTGTATGGTGCTTATCTCTTTGCACTAGGTCATATCACACAGTTATAAGTGAGGTTAGATAAGTATACATTTCAACATTTAGTCGTAATACTCGACTTTCAATGTTATAAGGTCTCCTTCTCCTTGTTCTCAAATTAGCCCAACACTAGGTCATATCATTTTCTTGTATGTGTTGTTACCTTAAAAGGGTAATAAGATTCAATAGTTTGGTCATCTATTCGACTTTTGGTGTTGTTTATTAGGCATATAATTTACAAATAACTAGGCTTTGACACTAGGTTGTTTATTTGGCTCTCAGTTCATTGTAGCTTATGGCATCAAAGAATTATTTAGACTTCAACACATCGTCATTTATGTCTTTCAGCATTGTTGTAGGTTGTCTTAAAATATTATAAAAGACTGTATTAGATAATTCGAGAAAAACCCAATTCCGAGAATGGTAGTTTTGGAAGCAATTGTAGCTCCCCTCAATGAAAAAATAGGAGAAATATGTGAAAATAGACTAGATAGCCATTCATGAAGTGTGAAATATCAACTACATTCTCAAATAATAAATAGAATATCAGTGTCTAAACTACGTTATCATCAACAAAATAATAAACTTTGAAACCCATTTGAGTTAGATTCATCTCGTGAGCCATAGTGATGTTCAAAAACACCTTCATAATTCTGGAATTTCCATTGATATTGAGACTCGCTTTTGTTGTGAGCATTCTCATTTGAAAATCTCCAAAACACCGTTTAAAAAATGTAGAGTGTAATTAATAACCATGAGTATTGCAATGAAAATGCACAGGCTCTTTAACTTAGTAAGATATGTAATTGATGGAAAATCAAGATATGTAGTTGAGGAGAAT
This sequence comes from Dipteris shenzhenensis, assembly GCF_047967505.1. NCBI lineage: Eukaryota > Viridiplantae > Streptophyta > Polypodiopsida > Gleicheniales > Dipteridaceae > Dipteris > Dipteris shenzhenensis. The sequence continues at coordinate 10,371,787 of NC_141608.1, forward strand.
GAATGCAAGATATGTAGTTGATGGAAAATCAATAAGCAATGACAAGCATTTGATGTAATTTAGGTGGCAATGACAATCATTTATTGTGCACTTTCAATTTTTGGACTGACTATCATTATTGTAAAATGATAACTTTACATGTCATGTTGATTACTCATTGCAAAGTAAAAAAGTACACTTTAGGATGGAAACATAACAACTTGTTGATACACCATTGAAATCCCTGAAATAAATCATGATTCCAAAGAAACTCTCAACCACTAGCGGAGAATGGCAGTAGGATAATGGCAAAAGTGCCAATGCACATGTGAGTTTAGGATTCCTTGTGCATTTTTTTAGGTCATGATATGAGATTGGCACCACTACCATTCTCCACTGGTGGCATTCTCCACAGAGATTGGCACAATTCCATATGATCTCTACACATGGGAGTTTAGGCTTCTCAATGACATTTCTTAGGGCCTAATAAGAGATTGGCACCACTGCCATTCTTCACTTGTAGAAATGTTTACCCTACTATTCTAGGAGGGGTATTCTAGTGATCATAGGAGAGTGGTGTCCGATTCCAATCGACATGTGAGTTTGATGATCTCAGAGACTGACACAATTCCATATGATCTCTACACAACGGAGACAGTGATCACTACATAAAAGAATGCACATGTGAGTTTAGGATTCCTTGTGCACCACTGCCATTCTCCACTGGTGGCATTATATAATGGCAAAACTGCCAATCCACATGAGTTTATGATTCCTTGTGCTTGTTTTCAGGTCATGGTATCAGATTGGCACCACTACCATTCTCCACTGTTGGCATTCTCCACAGAGATTAACACAATTCCATATGATCTCTACACAGCGGAGACAGTGACCACTACATAGAAGAATGCACATGTGAGTTTAGGCTTCTCAATGTGATTTCTTAGGGCCTAATAAGAGATTGGCACCACTACCATTCTCTTGTACAAATGTTTACCCTACTATTCTAGGAGGGGTATTCCAATGATCATAGGCGAGTGGTGTCCGATTCCAATCCACATGTGAGTCTGATGATCTCAGTATAATTATGTAGGTGCCACCATGAGTTTGGCATCACTACCATTCTCCACTAGTGGTTAACTAGACAAACTAAACCTATAGATTGAGATTCCAAGGCCTAATAAGAGATTGACACAATTCCATATGATCTCTACATAGGGGAGACGGTGATCACTACATAGAAGAATGAGCATGTGAGTTTAGGCTTGTCAATGCCATTTCTTAGGGCCTAATAAGAGATTGGCACCACTGCGGTTCTCCAGTTGTACAAATGTTCACCCTACTATTCTAGGAGGGGTATTCCAATGATCATAAGAGAGTGGTGTCCGATTCCAATCCACATGTGAGTTTGATGAACTCAGAGATTGACACAATTCCATATGATCTCTACACAGCGGAGATAGTGATCTCTACATAGAAGAATGCACATGTGAGTTTAGGATTCCTTGTGCATGTTTGCGTGTCATGTTATGAGATTGGCACCACTACCATTCTCCACTGGTGGCATTCTCCACAAAGATTGACACAATTCCATATGATCTCTACACAGCGGAGACAGTGATCGCTACATAGAAGAATGAGCATGTGAGTTTAGGCTTCTCAATGCCATTTCCAATTCCCAATTCGGGGAAAAACCCAATTCCCAAAATGGCAGTTTTGGAAGAAATTGTAGCTCCCCTCAATGAAGAAACAGGAGAAATATGTGAAAATAGACTAGATAGCCATTCATGAAGTGTGAAATATCAACTACATTCTCAAATAATAAATAGAATATCAGTGTCTAAACTACGTTATCATCAAAAAAATAATAAACTTTGAAACCCATTTGAGTTAGATTCATCTCGTCAGCCATAGTGATGTTCAAAAACACCTTCATAATTCTGGAATTTCCATTGATATTGAGACTCGCTTTTGTTGTGAGCATTCTCATTTGAAAATCTCCAAAACACCGTTTAAAAAATGTAGAGTGTAATTAATAACCATGAGTATTGCAATGAAAACGCACAGGCTCTTTAACTTAGTAAGATATGCAGTTGATGGAAAATCAAGATATGTAGTTGAGGAGAATGAATGCAAGATATGTAGTTGATGGAAAATCAATGGGCAATGACAAGCATTTGATGTAATTTAGGTGGCAATGACAATCATTTATTGTGCACTTTCAATGTTTGGACTGACTAGCATTAAAAACAATAACTTTACATGTCATGTTGATTACTCATTGCAAAGTAAAAAAGTACACTTTAGGATGAAAACATAACTTGTTGATACACCATTGAAATCCCTGAAATAAATCATGATTCCAAAGAAACTCTCAATTTCTAGCCCCAAAGAGAATGGCACCGGAAAGAATGGCACGAGAGACACTGTAGTTATGAACATATTTGCATATTATTCACACACAACAATTACGCACCAATTTACATAGTTGGCAAGAAAGTAGTAATTCCCATAAGTAATGATTGTATAAAGATATACAATGTTGTTATTCAAAACTCATAGTCTATAAATAGCTCCTCTCCTGCATGTATATCATCTATGGATTCAATACAAATGTGACCATATTCTGCAATATCTATGTTCATCATGGGGTCATACCAAGGTGGAACATCAGGGGAAAATACATAAACATTTGGCTTTACATTGGTATTTCTATTACTGTTAATAAATCTTGCCACATTGCCATATTGAACATCACCAAAAATATGCACCATATCCTTCATAGGGACAGTAGGGTCCTCTTGGATCGAGTACTTCTTTAGCCTTGGATGAACTCTACATAATTCCTTCCAGTCTCTGTAGGAGTACTTGTCACCTCCATAATGGAGAATAGTAGTCCCTCTCTTGATGGAGCCATGCACAAACAAGCCCAAGCCAGCTCCTGTAATGGTTGACTCATGCACCTCGAAAGCCACATTTTTTATCCAGAACACTTCGTTGATAGGGACAGGTAACTTTGGTGGTCCAAATGGATCTCGTTCTGGTATGTACCTACTCAAGCTTGATTTGAACGTATATCTATCTACATCACAAAAGACAAATTCAATTAGCTACAACAGTAGTTATATATATTGAGATAAAATCAAAAAACACTTTGACATATGTACCTTCATGAAAAATACGCATTTTGTAGTCGGGTTATGTAGCCCTTAGCAATGTATTTCTTGATATAGCGACCTTTGTACCCTAGGTCTATAGCCAATTGAGAAACTTGCATAGCATTCATGCTAGAGAGTTGCGGAGCATTCCTTAAAAGTCTTATTTGGGATGCATTGAGTTTAGGCACCTGGCCATCACCACCATGGGTTGCCCTACCACCTATATCCCTCTCTCTTAGTTGATCTGCAAGAGGAAGATTTCTTGTTTTATATTCCATTCTTGACCATGCATGATTTTCCTCCCTCCATTCATCAATTACTTTCTGGGCAAGGTTGAAATCCTTATGCCCCTCCATCACAGGTAATTGTCCATACCGATTTGTCTCAATCATGCTGCGCACATCTTTAGTCTCATCGAGTTGTAGTAAGTACGGCATCAACTCTCTCAATAGAATATTATCATCCTTGTCTTGTACATTAAACGTTGAAGGAAATATGCAATTTGATGGAGGGCTAATGCAAGCCTTGTATGGGGAGTCATCAACAAGGATTGTCCTTCTAGCATCACATCCAAATGCCTTTGAGATTTTTGCTAAGGGTTTGAACATTGCCTCAACACCAACCTTGTCAGGCCTATTTATCCTTGTCTTACTGTAAGTGTAGCATCCTTGCTGAGACCATACAACAAAGAAAGGGAGGCTCTCATTTGCATAATTTTGCAGCTTTCCTACCATATCAAGTATGTTATGCTCCATCGCAGTTGACCAGATACCTACATTAAATCTTTGTAGCAAGATTTTAAGAAATTCTATGCACCCAGGACGAACAACCATATAACTATTTTTGCCATGCATAATAGACGGATGTATTGGAGACTTGAATAGGCAGCGACTTAATAACAGGCCATTCAAGTCTAATATGATTGTTAATCGTGGCATATCCAAAGAAATTGTATGTGGATATAGATCCAAATTCTCCTTGAAGTTGCTGGCTTCTGACTCATCCAAATTGTCAGGTGATATGATTTCATGCATGTTTGCAACAACAATAAGATTATCTAGTTTTGTCCCCAATGTTGAGATAGTACGTTCATCCATGTTCTCTTCTAAGGGTATAGGATTCGTGATATTCGTTGCAATTTTCTCCATTTTTGGGGTTATGTTTTCTTCTATACCTCTTGCATCCATCGCGTAATTGATAGTCCCCATAACTGGTGGTATGTTGTCCTCTACATTTGATGTCTCCACATCCTTCCATGCATCATTGGTCCCTGTGGAAGTTGAGGAATATAGAAATATTTTGATTCTTTAGAGTGTATTCAACAATGTCGAAGCACAAAAGCATATGAAACTAATAAATAACAATAAAGTATGAACATTATCCATCGTCGTTCACTGATTCCATTGTATTTTTGGGGAATGGCAAAAGTGCCAATCTCTCTAAAGGTCAATGGAGAATGCAAATAGTGCAACCTTTCTCTCTGAACTCATAGAGAGAATGGCAATAGTGCCATTCTTCTCTTGGGGTGGTGCTAGTGCCATTTTACATATAAGGTTATGGAGAATGCCACTAGTGCCTTTCTCTATACCCTCATTGGGAGGAGAGAATACTACTAGTGCCTCCCCCATGTCCCAAAAGAAATGTACAATGCATGATCTGAAAACATAGATACTGTATTACTTTGGTCCAATAGATTTGTAGAAAGACCCAAATCAAAACTTTGGTAGCATAGTTAATATTATACAATTTTTAATCTCAGTAATGCTTTCAACTAACATAGATTCAAGAAAGGAACATAATAGTATTACCATTTCTACATAACCACAAAGAGAGAATGGCACTAGTGCCATTCTCTGTGGGGGTTAAAGGTCACTATGCCTTAACCCCGGTTATGTACAATACTCAAACACATATATAAATGAATGAAAAAGAAGATTAGGGTGGTTCTGCACCCACCAAAACTTGTGTGGCTCTCTGTCTCCCTCTCTCTCTCTCTCTCCTTCTTCCATTCTTGCTTCCGTTGAGAGCACTCTCAACTGGTATCAGAGCCCGAGTGATCTAGCTGAGCGTGCGTGAATGCTTGGAAGCTCAGTAGCTCTGTGGGAGGAAGGAGAAGCTTTGTGGGAAGCTTTGTGGGTGACTTTACTTGCATCCGAGTGTGCAGAGACCTTGGAGGAACCTTTGGAAAAGTCACTTTGGCTTTACGAAGTGGTTTTGAGAGCCTGTTAAAGAGCTTTCAAAGAAAAAGTCGTTTTTTGAGCTTTTTCCTGTTCCGTTCGATGACAGAGACTCCGTATTGACTTGTAGAGGCAACTATTGCTTGCTTTTGGTATCCACATTACTTCAGGAGCCTGGAAACACCTTTATTCTTGAATCCGGGATCATTTCATTGGATTTCTGACTCACTGTGTCAGTTTCTGCGTTTTTTGTCCGGGTGTTGGAACTCAAGTTTGGAGCAACCATCTGCAGATCTGTCAGTTTCGGTGGACTCAGGAGGTCCTAAAACTTCTATGTTGCTCATCATTCGCACTCTGGTGGAGTTTACAGATAGCTGTGTTTCCAAAAACGTTTTTCAGTCTGTGTGTTGGACCCAGTGATTGAGACCACGGTTTCCAAAACCGTCTATCCCATTGCGTTCCGGACGCCCAAAAACCCCTACCTATCAGTTCTTGCACGATTTGGTGGAGGATTTTCAGAGTTATAAATCTCTGTGTATTCGATTTCGTCTCTCTGTTATGCATTTTTCATACTAAGGTTTTGAAACCTTAGATTTATGCCACATGGCAGTGGATAAGTGTTGACTCCCATTTCTCACTCATCGGTTGGGATTTTGGAGTTCTGCTAGAAGAGAGATATTTGCAGATTTTCTTGCTGATTCCGATTATGCAATGGCACCCATGTTTTGAGGCATCTCAGGTTCTATTTTCAGTAGCGCTCATTACCGTAGGACTATGATTTCTTGAGCATACCTTATGCAGATCACTCTGGTTGCAGTTTGAGCAGTGTGCGCTCATTCGTGGTATGCATTGGGTTACAGTGGATGATTTATGGGCCATTTGGATGCATTGCGGTCCTTGTTGGATGCGCTGATAGGCCCAAATTGCCTTGTGGGATGCTATTTTTTATGGACGCTTTGCACATGGATGCTATTTTATGCTGAGGGATAGCTTTGACACATTGTTGGTGATGCACCGATAGTGCTATGCTCTCTTGGATGAGATATAATTGATGCATATGCCAGTGGATGGTGTTTATGCTTGAGTCATTTGGCACTTATTGGCATTTTCTTTTGGGCCATATTTGCTCATATGGATGCATAGAATATGCACATGAGTCAGATGCATCTTTTGATGCTTTGAGCTTTGAGTTTTGGTGATATTTCACTCTATTGTGGCATACACATTTGGGTGCACCTGGTATTTGGTGTGATTCTCTCTTGCAGGCACTAGCATTTGGGATTTTGCTTTATTTGCATCATGGCATCCTCTTCCATGTCTGAAAAGGAATTTTTCAGCATTAAAAAGTTTGATGGGACAAACTTTTCTTTGTGGAAAGAACAAATAAGGGATGTGCTTATTCAAAAGAAGTAGATTAAACCCTTGGCAGGGATTTTGAAGCTAAGCCTGCAAATATGTCTGAGGATGATTGGAATGAGTTGGATGCATTAGCAAAGTCTACTATTAGACTTCATCTTGCAGAGTCAGTTTATTTCACAGTAGTAAATGAGCAGACTACGGAAGATTTGTGGAAGAAACTGTATGCCACTTATGAGAAGGAAACTGCCTCTAATAAAGTTTACCTCATGAAGAGGTTGTTTGAGCTGCAGATGAAGGAAGGGGTCTCCATTGCTTCTCACTTGAATGAATTCAATATTATTTTCGGCCAGCTTCAGGCTCAGAAGATGAATTTTGATGCGGAGACTAAGGCAATATTTCTCTTATGTTCATTGCCATTCTCATGGGATACCTTCCGTACAGCTGTCAGTAACTCTGCACCTGGTGGAGTACTGAAATTTGATGATGTTGTGGGTAGCTTGTTGGCCGAGGAGATTAGACGGAAGTATATGGATGGCAACAAGTAGGATGCAGCCTTAAATGTGCAAAGGGGCAGATCACAGTTCAGGGGGAAGTCCCAAGAAAGAGTGAAGTCACGTAGCAAATCCAGGGCATGGAACATTGAGTGTTACCATTGTGGCAAGAAGGGCCATATGAAAAAGGATTGCTACAAGCTGAAAAGAGAGCAAAAGGATAAGAAAAAGAATGCAAATTGGGGTGCAAATCAAAAGGAAGAGAGTCCAAGGGAGGACAAAGGAAAAGTGAAGATCGAGGAGATCAATGCAGTCACACATGATAGTGACAATGATGTTCTCTTCATGTCTACTTTATCTGTAGAGTTGCTTACCACTTCAGATGATGCATATTCCCAGGATTGGATTTTGGATTCTGGTGCTTCATTCCATGTTACTCCCCATAGGGAATGGTTCTCCACTTATGATAGTGGAAAGACAGGTTGTGTGCATCTTGGAAATGACTATGCATGTGACATAGTGGGAGCAAGTGACATAAAGTTTTCTTTTGCAAATGGGTCTGCATTTGTTTTGAAACATGTGAGACATGTGCCTAAGCTGACCAAGAGTCTTATTTCAGTGGGTCAGCTAGATGATGCTAGTTTTCACACCACTTTTGGCTTTCAAAGTTGGAAAATTCAAAAGGGCTCTATGCTTTTGGCCAGGGGTGCCAAGTGTGGGACTTTGTATCCCTTACATGTATCAGGGGTATTTGATCATGTTGTTGCAATAACCGAGCAGCCAAGCACTTCTTTGTGGCATTGCAGGTTGGGGCACATGAGCCAGAATGGAATGAAACTCTTATGCCGTTTGGGTTATGTACCGCATTTGAGTTTCTCTGATTTTGAATTTTGTGAGCATTGTCTCTATGGGAAGCAGACTAAATCAGCCCATAAAAGAAGGGGAAAGAAAGAGTTTGAAATGCTTGATTTGGTGCATTCAGACGTATGTGGTCCCATGCCTATACGGTCATTAGGCGGGGCTGAATACTATGTGACATTCATTGATGATGCAACTAGGAAAGTGTGGGCTTATGCTATAGCTCGGAAGAGTGATGTGTTCCAGGTATTTCAGAAATGGATGGCCTTGGTTGAGAATCAGTCAGGTAGATCGCTTAAATGCCTACGGACTGACAATGGTGGAGAGTATCTCTCTCATGACTTTCAGCATTTCTGTGATACACGTGGGATTAAGAGGGAGCTCACATCCCCTCGTACTCTTCAGAGCAAAATCCAGTTGCAGAAAAGATGAACCGTACCATTCAAGAAAGGTTGCAATGCATGCTTTCCAATGCAAGTCTTTCTGGTGGTTTTTGGGCTGAGGCAATGAAGACTACAGTGCATGTGATCAATAGATCACCTAGTACGAGTTTGGATGGTGGTATTCTTGAAGAGGCGTGGAGTGGCAAGAAGCCCTCTTACTCTCATTTGCATATATTTGGGTGTGACGCATATGCACATGTGCCAAAAGAGCTTCGAAAGAAGCTAGATCCTAAGTCTAGGAAATGCATCTTTCTGGGTTATGGTGAAAGTGGAGAGATGGGCTATCGTCTTTGGGATCCAGAAGCAAAGAAGATCATACGCAGCCATGATGTGGTCTTCAATGAGAAGAAGATGCATAAGGCACCCATGAGGGATGTGGAAATGAGGAGAATCACTTTCCAGGATGTGAATCCACCTGCATATGTTGATAGACAGCAAGCTGTCCATGCACCAAATGTGCAAGAAATGGTGCCACCAAGTACTCCCACAGGTATACAATCAAGGGTAGATGATGGATCATCTATTGGTGGAAATGATGAGCCAAATGTGGCTAATATATGCAAGTGGGACAGCAAGCTGAAATGCCCTTGAGAAGATCATCTAGAGTGTCTAGACCGCCTGATAGGTTTGTTCCAGGGGTAGACTATGTGATGCTTACTGATTGCGGGGAGCCTTCTTGCTATAGAGAGGCTATAATGCGTGAGGATCAATGCAAGTGGGAGTATGCTATGCAATCAGAGATGAGTTCACTTATGAAGAATAAGACTTGGGACTTGGTTTCTTTGCCACATGGAAAGAAAGCATTGCCATGTAAATGGGTCTACAAAATGAAGGTCACAGGTGATGATGTGCCTAGGTACAAGGCCCGTTTGGTTGCTAAAGGGTTCAAGCAAGAGAAGGGTGTGGACTTTGATGAGATATTCTCTCCGGTTGTGAAGATGACCACACTTAGATGCATGCTTGGACTAGTGGCATCAGAGGATATGGAGCTTATGCAAATGGATGTCAAGACAGCTTTCTTGCATGGGGATTTGCATGAGGAAATTTACATGGTTCAGCCGGAAGGCTTTGAAGAAAAGGGCAAAGAGCATTTAGTTTGCAAGCTGAAAAAGAGTCTCTATGGTCTTAAGCAAGCACCTAGAGAATGGTATCAGAAGTTTGATGCTTTCATTCGGTCCCAGGGTTTTAGAAGGAGTGAAATTGATCACTGCCTCTACACTAAAAGGGCTAAGGATAATAGCCTGATAATCCTGGCACTATATGTGGATGATATGCTATTGGCTAGCAAGAATACTTATGAGCTAGATGCATTAAAGGCCAAGTTGCATGAGGCCTTTGATATGAAGGATTTGGGATTTGCAGGTCATATTCTTGGTATGCGCATCACGCGTGATCGAAGTAGGAAACTCCTTTGGCTTTCACAAAAAGAGTATATTACAAAAGTATTGTAGCGTTTCAATATGGAGGGGGGGAAGGCAGTGAGTACTCCATTGCCTCCATATGTGAAACTGAGTCATACAGATAGTCCCAAATCAGATGAGGAGAGGGCCATGATGGCCAAGGTTCCTTATGCATCAGCAGTTGGGAGTCTTATGTATGCTATGATAGCTACTAGACCAGACATTGCATTTGCAGTGGGAGTTGTTAGCCGGTATATGGCTAATCCAGGAAAGAGGCATTGGAGGCAGTTAAGTGCATCATGAGGTACATGAAGGGTACCAAGGAGATGTGCATTTGCTTTGGTAAAGGAGACATGCGTGTACTTGGGTACACAGATTCAGACTATGCAGGGCATGTGGATAGTAGGAGATCCACTTCTGGTTATGTGTTCACCTTTGCAGGTGGTGCAGTGTCGTGGATGTCTCGTGCACAAAAGTGCGTTGCTTTGTCTACCACAGAGGCTGAGTATGTTGCAACCACAGAGGGTTGCAAGGAGGCTATATGGCTTGATCGGCTAGTGGGAGATTTGGGGATTCATACAGGTGTACCGACATTGCATAGTGATTCCATGAGTGCTATTATTCAGCTAGCACAGAATCCAGTCTTTCATGCAAAGGCCAAACACATTGAGGTCAGGTACCATTTCATCAGGGAGGTACTTGAGGACAAGCGCATAGAGCTTGTCAAGGTTTATACAGATGATAACCCTGCAGATATGCTGACGAAGAGTCTACCTAGTCAGCGGTTTGAGTATTGTCGTGTATTGATGGGCATTGGATAGTATGCTCACTAGTTATTCTCCCTTAAAGGCACATTGTCCTTTAAGTGGGAGGTTGTGGGGGTTAAAGGTCACTGTGCCTTAACCCCGGTTATGTACAATACTCAAACACATATATAAATGAATGAAAAAGAAGATTAGGGTGGTTCTGCACCCACCAAAACTTGTGTGGCTCTCTGTCTCCCTCTCTCTCTCTCTCTCCTTCTTCCATTCTTGCTTCCGTTGAGAGCACTCTCATTCTCCATATGAGGTCGCATAAAATGTTAATAGTACCTCTTACGTATAACGCGACATAGGGAGAATGACACTAGTACCATTCCCCATGTCATTATGTCACACAATTTTATCATACCTAATGTTTAATATCTTTAATATGATGAGAGTATGTGCAATCGAGAAAATTTATAAAAGTCATATTATTTTGAAACTAAATACACAAGGCATAAATGAGTAGCTAAAGACCTTGCTCCAAATCTTCCAATGTAATCTTTGGGATAGCTTCAAGATTTGCTTTAGTTAAAGGTCGCAAGTCTTCAATGTGATGCTCACCCTCTTTAATTCCTTCATCGATAGGTGAATCAGCTCTATGTGTCTCAAGAGGCCTCTCAATGCTAGACCAAATCTTAATATGGGGATTATTTGATGCATGTGCCACACACATAGCCTCGACCTCTGTCGCCTGTTGGGATGTCTTCACCAGCGAGATAACTTTTCTTTTGCTTGACAATGCTTGTAATGCCACACATCCATTAGTAAAGATGTCAACAACAACTTCATGTTCCCTACTACAATAGCACCTGATGCACTCCTTGATGATGCCATGCTTCACAACTGCCTCTTTTCCATACTCATCGCCCTCATCAGAATAAAGAATATTGTCCTCAATTATTGTGTATGGCCTTGTGATTTCTAACATGTGCTCAAATCCATCAAACCCATCATGTGAGCTGACAAATGACAAAAAACAGAAGGTCTCAGACAAACCCTTTTGTGCACTATCCGATTCATGGATAACACCCACAAACCTTCTATGCCAAAATCGAGCCTCTATCATTGCTTCCTTGAGATTTACCATCTCTGTCATTGTCATAAATGATAGCAATACATACTGTGACGGAGTGGCAACGGTCTCCATCAAGCCACAGAGCAACTTCTTGAAGGCAGCCTTATCCCAACACATGCCTTTGGCAGATCCCTCTGAGGTGTCAAGCACACACAAGCTGATTGGAAGTTGTCCCTTGGAGTGACGTGTTAGAAAGCTCTCCCCCTCCATCTCCATGTTCACTTGAATAATTGTCCAAGGAAAACAAGATTGCGATGTAGACTTGTTACCCTCTATTGAACTAATCACCCAATCAACATAGATTGACGCGGCTTTTGGGAAATCAGGTGTGGACTTGCCAACTTGTAGCTTCTCTTTGACCCATGACTCACATGAACCCTTGAAGCTCTGATAAACAATTGAATCAATTTTGAAGTCAGTTGCAAGGGCATCCCATGTTTGATGTTGGGGCGAAGGGTGACGTGAGTTGAACTCCTTGATGAGCGCTTCTTTCAGGGCTCTATCATGCTTAATCTCCATTGCCCGTTGATACATTTCAATGGAGTCCTTGTCTTTGCTTGACTTGACCAAGACTATTTCTTTAGACTCAATCTCTGCTTGAAGTGCACGTACATCTTCGTCTTCCAATCCTAGCAGACACCTCATATATGTTATTGTGGGATTTCGACCCTCAAGATCACCCTGATTCACCAATGTCAAAATCCTAATCCATTGTTCGTAGATGTCATCATCGTATGTGACCATGTGTGTGTCCTTGGTAGCAAAGTTTGCGCCCATCGATACGCTTGCAACTCCTACAAAATTTTGCATAAAAAAATCAAAATCATCTTAGACATTCTTCTAATCCAAATCATGTAATAGAGATAATAATGACACTAGTGCGATTCTCCCATTACCATGTCAAAAGCATGACTTGGTAACTAGAAGAATGGCACTAGTGCCATTCTCACATCAGGCAATTGACACTACTATCATTTCTTTTACAAAGCCATAAACATTCTTGAAATAAAAAATGCATACAAAACAAAGTTTATTACTCACATCCCAACTTTGTCGATCTTTATGCCCTTTGACAAGGCCTTGGGCTGGTTTCTTTGGTCATCCGAATGCAATCCACTATGCCCTTAGGTGTTGTAAGATATCGATATATGGTTGATTTTTCAAAACGGTCTGTGCCTCCATGTTGGCCATTGATGATATCTTACAACTTGCTTCAACTGGTGCATTGACAACAATTCTCGCCTTCCTCCGTGTATAGAAACCTTTTCATTGATTGAAGGCTTCTCCATGTGCTTTAGTTATAAATATCCTTGCAACATAAATTGAATGCTGCCCTGCGAGAATCCAATAATTAATACTCCTTTAACTTTTCCACCTTTATCTCTTCCTTGCACATCGGAGTATTTGTGCCTATGTGGTAAGGCATAAGATATGCACATGTTGCAGGAGGTCGTGCATTCATTGCAAAACTCTTGACCAAGTCACTGACATAGCTGAGGGTCAATGTCCTGTACACATATTGGCTTGGTGCTCTAAAGCAATTCATCACTAGGATCAACACCTCAAACTCCAAACCAAATGGGAAGTACTCTACGTACTCCATCAAGCTTGTCATACTTGTGTCCTTCCTTTCCAATTTCTTTTGTAGTGCCTTAAAGTCAACATCTGGCTGGATTTTCTTATATAGGATGATAGTTGCTTCAGATGATTTCTCACCATGTCCTGTTATATGTGTCTCACCACTCCCCATTGCATCACCTCCACTTCCAGTTCCATCAGTGACTATTCCCGTACCTCCCTGTTTTCCTCCTAAAGTTGTCTCTTTGTCTTTAGCATCCAGTTTATCCCCAATGCTTTTTTTTCCATCTGACCGTATTTCCTTCTCACCTGTTGTTTCCTCCTCACCGGTCTCTCTAGCCTTCTCTTTCAATGTGTTCTGAGACACTTGAGAGCTTGATCCAACAACATCACTTTTCTTGGTTCTTTTCGAAACTTTTCTACTCTTTTTTATATCTTGCTTTATCCCTTTTGTTACCAAATCAAAGCTTTCTAATATCTGTTGGTTGGTATAATTTTCTAGCTCATTAATCCAACCCCTAGATATCATCGTGTCCTCCCTAGTAGCATTCATCCTCGCATGATCAAAACAAGCAGTATCCAATTGATACACATTGCCTCCCAATGTATGAATTTGGAGACAAGGAACGTTGTCTTTCTCAGTATCCTCCATCTCTTGAACTTGTCCAACATCTTCAAAAGTTTTTCCTTGGATGTTCACAAAACAATGCACTTTATGAAGTTTTTGGAGTTCGTTATTGTATATATCCAAAAACCATCCTCTTCCAGAACTAACTCCATCATAAACTAACACCTCTCGAACCTTTTGCTTTCCCTTGCTAGCCATTCTTGCAATGTTCTGTTAACAAAAGAACCAAGGACACAATGAAATGTATAATAGAAAATCATAACTGTAGTAGGAAATATTACAACCACAATGCAACTTCTATTAACAAAATAACCAAGGCGAAGCAACTTATATATGCATTATGAAAAACTATACCAGAACAACAAGCAAATATACACAATATCAATCTCCACATAGATTGACACAATTCCATATGATCTCTACACAGCGGAGACAGTGAACACTACATAGAAGAATGCACATGTGAGTTTAGCATTCCTTGTGCATGTTTTCAGGTCATGGTATGAGATTGGCACCACTGCCATTCTCCACTGGTGGCATTCTCCACAGAGATTGACACAGGCTTCTCAATGCCATTTCTTAAGGCCTAATAAGAGATTGGCACCACTGCCATTCTCCACTTATACAGATGTTTACCCTACTATTCTAGGAGGGGTATTCCAATGATCATAGGAGAGTGGTGTCTGATTCCAATCCACATGTGAGCGGAGACAGTGATCACTACATAGAAGAATGCACATGTGAGTTTAGGCTTCTCAATGCCATTTCTTAGGGCGAGCATGAGTTTGGCATCACTGCCATTCTCCGCTAGTGAATATCTAGCCAAACTAAACCTATAGATTGACATTCCACTAATTTTATTGGCCGGAGTAGGATAATGGCAAAAGTGCCGATGCACATGTGAGTTTAGGATTCCTTGTGCATGTTTTCAGGTCATGGTATGAGATTGGCACCGCTGCCGTTCTCCACTGGTGGCATTATCCACAGAGATTGACACAATTCTATATGATCTCTACACAGCGGAGACAGTGATCACTACATAGAAGAATGCACATTACCACTAGCGAAGAATGGCAGTGGGATAATGGCAAAAGTGCCAATGCACATGTGAGTTTAGGATTCCTTGTGCCAATGCACATGTGAGTTTAGGCTTCCCAATGCCATTTCTTAGGGCCTAATAAGAGATTGGCACCACTGCCATTCTCCACTTGTACAAATGTTTACCCTACTATTCTAAGTTTAGGCTTCACAATGCCATTGTCTAGGGCCCAATAAGAGATTGGCACCACTGCCATTCTCCGCAATTACCCTAATATTCTGAGAGGGGTATTCCAAGGATCATAGGATAATGGTGCCCGATTCCAATCCACATGTGAGTTTGAGGATCTCAGTGTCATTATGTAGTTATCTGCATGAGATTGGCATCACTTCCATTCTCCACTGGTGGCAGTCTATATAAACTAAACTTGTATATTGACATTCCACAAATTTTATTGGTTGTAGTAGTATAATTGCAAAAGTGCCAATGCATATGTTAGTTTAGGATTCCTTGTGCCATTTTTAAGGTCTTGGTATGCTACCATTCTCCACTGGTGGCATTCTCCACAGAGATTGACACAATTCCATATGATATCTATACAGCGGAGACAGTGATCACTACATAGAAGAATGCACATGTTAATTTGATGGTCTCAGTGTCATTATGTATTTGCCAGCATGAGATTGGCATCACTGCCATTCTCCACTAGTGGTAATCTAGACAAACTAAACCTGTAGGTTGACATTCCACTATATTTATTGGCTGTTGTAGGATTATTTATTGGCTGTAGTGTGAGTTTGATGATCTCAGTGTCATCTTGTAGTTGCAAGCATGAGATTGGCACCACTGCCATTCTCTGCTAGTAGTAGTCTAGACAGACTCCACTTGTAGAAGAATGCACATGTGAGTCTGATGATCTCAGAGATTGACACAATTCCATATGAACTCTACACAGCAGAGACAGTGATCACTACATAGAAGAATGCACATGTGAGATTGGCACCACTGCCATTCTCCGCTAGTAGTAGTCTAGACAGACTCCACTTGTAGACTCCACTTGTAGAAGAATCCACATGTGAGTCTGATGATCTCAGAGATTGACACAATTCCATATGGTCTCTACATAGCGGAGACAGTGATCACTACATAGAAGAATGAACATGTGAGTTTAGGATTCCTTGTGCATGTTTGCAGGTCATGGTATGAGATTGGCACCACTGCCATTCTCCACTGGTGGCATTCTCCACAGAGATTGACACAATTCCATATGATCTCTGCACAGCGGAGACAAAAATCACTACATAGAAGAATGCACATGTGAGTTTAGGCTTCTCAATGCCATTTCTTAGGGCCTAACACCACTGCCATTCTCCACTTGTACAAATGTCTACCCTACTATTCTAGGAGGGGTATTCTAGTGATCATAGGAGAGTGGTGTCCTATTCCATTCCACATGTGAGTTTAATGAACTCAGAGATTGACACAATTCCATATGATCTCTACTCAGCGGAGACAGTGATCACTCCATAGAAGAATGCACATGTGAGTATAGGATTCCTTGTGCATGTTTGCAGGTCATGGTATGAGATTGGCACCACTGCCATTCTCCACTGGTGGCATTCTCCACAGACATTGACACAATTCCATATGATCTCTGCATAGCGGAGATAGTGATCACTACATAGAAGAATGCACATTTGAGTTTAGGCTTCTCAATGCCATTTATTAGGGCCTAACAAGAGATGGGCACCACTGCCATTATCCACTTGTACAAATGTCTACCCTACTATTCTAGGAGGGGCATTCCAGTGATCATAGGAGAGTGGTGTCCGATTCCAATCCACATGTGAGTGATGATGAACTCATAGATTGACACAATTCCATATGATCTCTACATAGCGGAGATAGTGATCACTCCATAGAAGAATGCACATGTGAGTATAGGATTCCTTGTGCATGTTTGCAGGTCATGGTATGAGATTGGCACCACTGCCATTCTCCACTGGTGGCATTCTCCACAGACATTGACACAATTCCATATGATCTCTGTACAGTAGAGACAGTGATCCCTACATAGAAGAATGCACATGTGAGTTTAGGCTTCTCAATGCCATTTATTAGGGCCTAACAAGAGATTGGCACCACTGCCATTCTCCACTTGTACAAATGTCTACCCTACTATTCTAGGAGGGGCATTCCAGTGATCATAGGAGAGAGGTGTCCTATTCCATTCCACATGTGAGTGATGATGATCTCAGAGATTGACACAATTCCATTTGATCTCTAAACAGCGGAGACAATGATCACTCCATAGAAGAATGCACATGTGAGTTTAGGATTCCTTGTGCATGTTTTCAGGTCATGGTATGAGATTGGCACCACTGCCATTCTCCATTGGTGGCATTCTCCACAGAGATTGACACAATTCCATATGATCTCTGCACATGTGAGTTTAGGCTTCTCAATGCCATTTCTTCGGGCCTAATAAGAGACTGGCACCACTGCCATTCTCCACTTGTACAAATGTTTAGCCTACTATTCTAGGAGGGGTATTCCAGTGATCATATGAGAGTGGTTTCCTATTCCATTCCACATGTGAGTTTGATGATCTCAGTGTCATCATGTAGTTGCAAGCATGAGATTGGCACCACTGCCATTCTCCGCTAGTAGTAGTCTAGATAGACTGAACCTATAGATTGACATTCCACTAATTTTATTGGCTGCAGTAGGATAATGGCAAAAGTGCCAATGCAGATGTGAGTTTAGGATTCCTTGTCCGTGTTTTCAGGTCATGGTATGAGATTGGAACCAGTGCCATTCTCAACTGGTGGCATTCTCCAAAGAGATTGACACAATTCCATATGATCTCTACACAGCGGAGACAGTGATGACTACATAGAAGGATGCACATGTGATTTTAGGCTTCTCAATGCCATTTCTTAGGCCCTAATAAGAGATTGGCACCACTGCCATTCTCCACTTGCACAAATGTCTACCCTACTATTCTAGGAGGGGTATTCCAATCATCATAGGAGAGTGGTGTCCGATTCCAACCCACATGTGAGTCTGATGATCTCAGTGTCATTATGTAGGTGCCACCATGAGTTTGGCATCACTGCCATTCTCCACTAGTGGTTGTCTAGACAAACTAAACCTATAGATTGACATACCACTACATAGAAGAATGCACATTACCATTAGCGGAGAATGGCAGTAGGATAATGGCAAAAGTGCCAATGCACATGTGAGATTGGCACCACTGCCATTCTCCACTGGTGGCATTTTGCACATAGATTGACACAATTCCATGTGATCTCTACACATGTGAATTTAGGCTTCTCAATGCCATTTCTTGGGGCCTAATAAGAGACTGGCACCACTGCCATTCTCCACTTGTACAAATGTTTACCCTACTATTCTAGGAGGGGTATTCCAGTGATCATAGGAGAGTGGTGTCATAGTGTAGTTGCAAGCATGAGATTGGCATCACTGCCATTCTCTGCTAGTGGTAATCTAGACCAACTGAACCTATAGCTTGACATTCCACTACATTGAAGGATGCACATTACCACTAGCGGAGAATGGTAGTAGGGTAATGGCAAAAGTGCCAATGCACATGTGAGTTTAAGATTCCTTGTGCATGTTTTCAGGTCATGGTATGAGATTGGCACCACTGCCATTCTCCACTGGTGGCATTCTCCACAGAGATTGGCACAAATCCATATTATCTCTACACAGTGGAGAGAGTGATCACTACATAGAAGGATGCACATTACTACTAGCGGAGAATGGGAGTAGGATAATAGCAAAAGTGCCAATGCACATGTGAGTTTAGGATTCCTTGTGCATGTTTTCAGGTCATGGTATGAGATTGGAACCACTGCCATTCTCCACTGGTGGCATTCTCCACAGAGATTGGCACATTTCCATATGATCTCTGCATAGCGGAGAGAGTGATCATTACATAGAAGAATGCACATTACCACTAGCGGAGAATGGCAATAGGATAATGGCAAAAGTGCCAATGCACATGTGAGTTTAGGATTCCTTGTGCATGTTTTCAGGTCATGGTATGAGATTGGCACCACTACCACTCTCCACTGGTGGCATTCTCCACAGAGATTGGCACAATTCCATATAATCTCTGCACATGTGAGTTTAGGCTTTCAATGTCATTTCTTAGGGCCTAATAAGAGATTGGCACCATTGCCATTCTTCACTTGTACAAATGTTTACCCTACTATACTAGGAGGGGTATTCCAGTGATCATAGGAGAGTGGTGTCCGATTCCAATCCACATGTGAGTTTGATGAACTCAGAGATTGACACAATTCCATATGATCTCTACAAAGCGGAGACAGTGATCTCTACATAGAAGAATGCACATGTGAGTTTAGGATTCCTTGTGCATGTTTGCAGGTCATGGTATGAGATTGGCACCAGTACCATTCTCCACTGTTGGCATTCTCCATAGAGATTAACACAATTCCATATGATCTCTACATAGCGGAGACAGTGACCACTACATAGAAGAATGCACATGTGAGTTTAGGCTTCTCAATGCCATTTCTTAGGGCCTAATAAGAGATTCGCTCCACTACCATTCTCTTGTACAAATGTTTACCCTACTATTCTAGGAGGGATATTCCAATGATCATAGAAGAGCGGTGTCCAATTCCAATCCACATGTGAGTCTGATGATCTCAGTATCATTATGTAGGTGCCACCATGAGTTTGGCATCACTGCCATTCTCCACTAGTGGTTGTCTAGACAAACTAAACCTATAGATTGACATTCCAAGGCCTAATAAGAGATTGACACAATTCCATATGATCTCTGCACAGCGGAGACAGTGATCACTACATAGAAGAATGCACATGTGAGTTTAGGCTTCTCAATGCCATTTCTTAGGGCCTAATAAGAGACTGGCACCACTGCAATTCTCCACTTGTACAAATGTTTACCCTACTATTCTAGGAGGGTATTCCAGTGATCATAGGAGAGTGGTGTCCTATTCCATTCCACATGTGAGTTTGATGATCTCAGTGTCATAGTGTAGTTGCAAGCATGAGATTGGCATCACTGCCATTGTCCGCTAGTGGTAATCTAGTTAAACTGAACATATAGATTGACATTCCACTACATTGAAGGATGCACATTACCACTAGCGGAGAATGGCAGCAGGATAATGGCAAAAGTGCCAATGCACATGTGAGTTTAGGATTACTTGTGCATGTTTTCAGGTCATGGTATGACATTGGCACCACTGCCATTCTCCACTGGTGGCATTCTCCACAGAGATTGGCACAAATCCATATGATCTCTGCACAGCAGAGAGAGTGATCACTACATAGAAGGATGCATATTACCACTAGCGGAGAATGGCAGTAGGATAATGGCAAAAGTGCCAATGCACATGTGAGTTTAGGATTCCTTGTGCATGTTTTCAAGTCATGGTATGAGATTGGCACCACTGCCATTCTTCACTAGTGGCATTCTCCATAGAGATTGGCACAATTCCATATGATCTCTACACATGTGAGTTTAGGCTTCTCAATGACATTTCTTTGGGCCTAATAAGAGATTGGCACCACTGCCATTCTTCACTTGTACAAATGTTTACCCTACTATAATAGGAGGGGTATTCCAGTGATCATAGGAGAGTGGCGTCCGATTCCAATCCACAGGTGAGTTTGATGAACTCAGAGATTGACACAATTCCATATGATCTCTATACAGCGGAGACAGTGATCTCTACATAGAAGAATGGACATGTGACTTTAGGATTCCTTGTGCATGTTTGCAGGTCATGGTATGAGATTGGCACCAGTACCATTCTCCGCTGTTGGCATTCTCCACAGAGATTACCACAATTCCTTATGATCTCTACACAGCGGAGACAGTGACCACTACATAGAAGAATTCACATGTGAGTTTAGGCTTCTCAATGCCATTTCTTAGGGCCTATGCCATTCTCCACTTGTACAAATGTCTACCCTACTATTCTAGGAGGGGCATTCCAGTGATCATAGGAGAGTGGTGTCCTATTCCATTCCACATGTTAGTGATGATGATCTCAGATATTGACACAATTCCATTTGATCTCTACACAGCGGAGACAGTCATCACTCCATAGAAGAATGCACATGTGAGTTTAGGATTCCTTGTGCATGTTTTCAGGTCATGGTATGAGATTGGCACCACTGCCATTCTCCACTGGTGGCATTCCCCACAGAGATTGACACAATTCCATATGATCTCTGCACAGCGGAGATAGTGATCACTACATAGAAGAATGCACATGTGAGTTTAGGCTTCTCAATGACATTTCTTAGGGCCTAATAAGAGATTGGCACCACTGCGATTCTTCACTTGTACAAATGTTTACCCTACTATACTCGGAGGGGTATTCTAGTGATCATAGGAGAGTGGTGTCCGATTCCAATCCACATGTGAGTTTGATGAACTCAGAGATTGACACAATTCCATATGATCTCTACACAGCGGAGACAGTGATCTCTACATAGAAGAATGCACATGTGAGTTTAGGATTCCTTGTGCATGTTTGCAGGTCATGGTATGAGATTGGCACCAGTACCATTCTCCAGTGATCACTACATAGAAGAATGCACTTGTGAGTTTAGGCTTCTCAATGCCATTTCTTAGGGCCTAATAAGACATTGGCACCACTGCCATTCTCCACTTGTACAAATGTTCACCCTACTATTCTAGGAGGGGTATTCCAGTGATCATAGGAGAGTGGTGTCCTATTCCAATCCACATGTGAGTCTAATGATCTCAGAGATTGGCACAATTCCATATGATCTCTACACAGCGGAGACAATGATCACTCTATAGAAGAATGCACATGTGAGTTTAGGATTCCTTGTGCATGTTTTCAAGTCATGGTATGAGATTGTCACCACTGCCATTCTCCACTGGTGGCATTCTCCATAGAGATTGACACAATTCCATGTGATCTCTGCACACAGCGGAGATAGTGACCACTACATAGAAGAATGCACATGTGAGTTTAGGCTTCTCAATGCCATTTCTTAGGGCCTAATAAGAGATTGGCACCACTACCATTCTCTTGTACAAATATTTACCCTACTATTCTAGGAGGGATATTCCAATGATCATAGAAGAGTGGTGTCCAATTCCAATCCACATGTGAGTTTGATGATCTCAGTATCATTATGTAGGTGCCACCATGAGTTTGGCATCACTGCCATTCTCCACTAGTGGTTGTCTAGACAAACTAAACCTATAGATTGACATTCCAAGGCCTAATAAGAGATTCACACAATTCCATATGATCTCTGCACAGCGGAGACAGTGATCACTACATAGAAGAATGCACATTTGAGTTTAGGCTTCTCAATGCCATTTATTAGGGCCTAACAAGAGATGGGCACCACTGCCATTATCCACTTGTACAAATGTCTACCCTACTATTCTAGGAGGGGCATTCCAGTGATCATAGGAGAGTGGTGTCCGATTCCAATCCACATGTGAGTGATGATGAACTCATAGATTGACACAATTCCATATGATCTCTACATAGCGGAGACAGTCATCACTCCATAGAAGAATGCACATGTGAGTATAGGATTCCTTGTGCATGTTTGCAGGTCATGGTATGAGATTGGCACCACTGCCATTCTCCACTGGTGGCATTCTCCACAGACATTGACACAATTCCATATGATCTCTGTACAGTAGAGACAGTGATCCCTACATAGAAGAATGCACATGTGAGTTTAGGCTTCTCAATGCCATTTATTAGGGCCTAACAAGAGATTGGCACCACTGCCATTCTCCACTTGTACAAATGTCTACCCTACTATTCTAGGAGGGGCATTCCAGTGATCATAGGAGAGAGGTGTCCTATTCCATTCCACATGTGAGTGATGATGATCTCAGAGATTGACACAATTCCATTTGATCTCTAAACAGCGGAGACAATGATCACTCCATAGAAGAATGCACATGTGAGTTTAGGATTCCTTGTGCATGTTTTCAGGTCATGGTATGAGATTGGCACCACTGCCATTCTCCATTGGTGGCATTCTCCACAGAGATTGACACAATTCCATATGATCTCTGCACATGTGAGTTTAGGCTTCTCAATGCCATTTCTTCGGGCCTAATAAGAGACTGGCACCACTGCCATTCTCCACTTGTACAAATGTTTAGCCTACTATTCTAGGAGGGGTATTCCAGTGATCATATGAGAGTGGTGTCCTATTCCATTCCACATGTGAGTTTGATGATCTCAGTGTCATCATGTAGTTTCAAGCATGAGATTGGCACCACTGCCATTCTCCGCTAGTAGTAGTCTAGACAGACAGAACCTATAGATTGACATTCCACTAATTTTATTGGCTGCAGTAGGATAATGGCAAAAGTGCCAATGCAGATGTGAGTTTAGGATTCCTTGTGCATGTTTTCAGGTCATGGTATGAGATTGGCACCACTGCCATTCTCAACTGGTGGCATTCTCCAAAGAGATTGACACAATTCCATATGATCTCTACACAGCGGAGACAGTGATGACTACATAGAAGGATGCACATGTGATTTTAGGCTTCTCAATGCCATTTCTTAGGCCCTAATAAGAGATTGGCACCACTGCCATTCTCCACTTGCACAAATGTCTACCCTACTATTCTAGGAGGGGTATTCCAATCATCATAGGAGAGTGGTGTCCGATTCCAACCCACATGTGAGTCTGATGATCTCAGTGTCATTATGTAGGTGCCACCATGAGTTTGGCATCACTGCCATTCTCCACTAGTGGTTGTCTAGACAAACTAAACCTATAGATTGACATACCACTACATAGAAGAATGCACATTACCACTAGCGGAGAATGGCAGTAGGATAATGGCAAAAGTGCCAATGCACATGTGAGATTGGCACCACTGCCATTCTCCACTGGTGGCATTCTGCACATAGATTGACACAATTCCATGTGATCTCTACACATGTGAATTTAGGCTTCTCAATGCCATTTCTTGGGGCCTAATAAGAGACTGGCACCACTGCCATTCTCCACTTGTACAAATGTTTACCCTACTATTCTAGGAGGGGTATTCCAGTGATCATAGGAGAGTGGTGTCATAGTGTAGTTGCAAGCATGAGATTGGCATCACTGCCATTCTCCGCTAGTGGCAATCTAGACAAACTGAACCTATAGATTGACATTCCACTAGATTGAAGGATGCACATTACCACTAGCGTAGAATGGCAGTAGGGTAATGGCAAAAGTGCCAATGCACATGTGAGTTTAAGATTCCTTGTGCATGTTTTCAGGTCATGGTATGAGATTGGCACCACTGCCATTCTCCACTGGTGGCATTCTCCACAGAGATTGGCACAAATCCATATGATCTCTACACAGCGGAGAGAGTGATCACTACATAGAAGGATGCACATTACCACTAGTAGAGAATGGCAGTAGGATATTGGCAAAAGTGCCAATGCACATGTGAGTTTAGGATTCCTTGTGCATGTTTTCAGGTCATGGTATGAGATTGGCACCACTGCCATTCTCCACTGGTGGCATTCTCAACAGAGATTGGCACAATTCCATATGATCTCTGCACAGCGAAGAGAGTGATCATTACATAGAAGAATGCACATTACCACTAGCGGAGAATGGCAATAGGATAATGGCAAAAGTGCCAATGCACATGTGAGTTTAGGATTCCTTGTGCATGTTTTCAGGTCATGGTATGAGATTGGCACCACTACCATTCTCCACTTGTGGCATTCTCCGCAGAGATTGGCACAATTCCGTATGATCTCTGCACATGTGAGTTTGATGGTCTCAGTGTCATTATGCATTTGCCAGCATGAGATTGGCATCACTGCCATTCTCCACTAGTGGTAATCTAGACAAACTAAACCTGTAGGTTGACATTCCACTATATTTATTGGCTCTAGTAGGATTATTTATTGGCTGTAGTGTGAGTTTGATGATCTCATTGTCATTATGTAGTTGCCAGCATGAGATTGGCATCACTGCCATTCTCCATTAGTGGTAGTGCCAATGCACATGTGAGTTTAGGATTCCTTGTGCATGTGAGTTTAGGCTTCTCAATGACATTTCTTAGGGCCTAATAAGAGATTGGCACCACTATTCTAGGAGGGGTATTCCATTGTGAATCCAAAATTTTGAATTAGGACATTCCATTGGGAGAATGGCACTAGTGCCATTCTCCATTTTCCAATGGGAGAATGGCACTAGTACCAATTTTAATTAGGACATTCCATTGTGAATCCAAAATTTTGAATTAGTACATTCCATTGGGAGAATGGCACTAGTGCCATTCTCCATTTTCCAATGGGAGAATGGCACTTGTACAAATTTTGAATTAGGACATTCCATTGTGAATCCAAAATTTGGAATTAGGACATTCCATTGGGAGAATGGCACTAGTGCCATTCTCCATTTTCCAATGGGAGAATGGCACTAGTGCCAGTCTCCATTTTCCTATTACAAAGCCAAAAAATTAGGACATTCCATTTGGACATTCCATTGGGAGAATGGTACTAGTGCCATTCTCCATTTTCCTATTCCTAGTGCCATTCTCCATTTTCCTATTACAATGGAGAATGGCACTAAACCTATAGATTGACACTCCACTAATTCCAATGGGAGAATGGCATTGGTGCCTTCTACCTTTGTGAAGCCAAAATTTTGAATTAGGACATTCCATTGGGAGAATGGCACTGGTGCCTTTCTCCATTTTCCAATGGGAGAATGGCACTAGTGCCAGTCTCCATTTTCCTATTACAAAGCCAAAAACTTAGGACATTCCATTGGGAGAATGGCACTAGTGCCATTCTCCATTTTCCTATTCCTAGTGCCATTCTCCATTTTCATATTACAAAGCCAAAAAATTAGGACTAGTGCCATTCTCCATTTTCCTATTCCTAGTGCCATTCTCCATTTTCCTATTCTCCAGTGCCATTCTCCCATTGCAATGTCCTAATATAAATTTCGGTTTTGAAATACAATTTCAAACAGAATAATTTGAATTTGAATTTAAATTTAATATTGGAGAGAATGGCATATGTGCCACTCTATATATCCAAATTCAAAAGGGAACAATGGTGGGAAGAGCACTGGTGCCACTCTCACGGACTTCTTATGAGGTCTTGGAGAATGGCACTGGTGCCATTCTCCATTTAAAATTAGAAATTCAATCTCTAAATTTGCCATTCAATCATGAAAATCAAAATTGAGATTGAAGTTTAACTTGAAATCAAAATTTGAAAACTCGAATTTGGGTTTTGAAATACAATTTCAAAAGAATAATTTCAATTTGAAATACAAATTGAAATTAAAATTATCAATATGAATTTGAATTTAAATTTAATATTGGAGAGAATGGCATAAGTGCCACTCTATATATCCAAAATTTAAAAGGGCACAATGGCAGGAAGACCTATATTTCAAAATTTGAATTATTTAATAGTTTCAAATCAAGACCTTTTCTCTCATTTCAATTGATGCCTTTCCCTCATTCACTTTCTATTCATTCCAAAGTGGATTGGAGAGGAGTCTCAGAGTCTGAGAGTTTTACTCACCACAGCTCGCACGGAGATTCTTGAGGCAAGAAGGCTAAACTCCACCGGAGCTACGAAGTTGATGGAGCTGGAAGCAAACAACACAATTGACGCTCAATCAGTTCGGTAGCTTCCTCTCTAATTCACGGATTTTTTGCTTTGAAACGTTGATTTTCTATTGTTTAAGGAACGAAGCGCTCCCTTGGATTTGCCATAGCCAATTCCTATATTTTATTAAGCTTTCCATAGTTAAATTCGAGCAAAGCGTACGTACGAAAGCTTACGAAAGTTAAAGTTTCGAAAGCTTTTGTTAATCATCTCAGAAAGCTTAAGTTTTGAAAGCTTACCGTACGTTTAGATCTTTGGAAGTGCGAATCCCTTCATTCTTTGGAAAAGCAAATCCTTCATGCTTCCATTCTTTGGAAAAGCGAATCCTTCATGCCTTTTTGGAAGTGCGAATCCCTTCAATCCTTCGAAAAGCAAAGAGAATGAATAACAGCGAGCGGTGAATCCTTCATGCTTCGTTGGAAGAGAATCCCTTCAATCTTTGGAAAAGCAAAGAGTAGAGAGGCGAGCTAAAGAGTGAGTAGGTGAACGATAGGCAGCAAGTCGAGCGGTGAGCATAGGAGCGATAAGAGTTTGAGTAGAACGACGATAGGCGGCGAGTGATGAGAGATAGGATTTTGAGTAGATGAGCAAAGAGTGAGTTCTAGTAGATTAGCGATAAGAGTATGTAGTGAAGCTAGAGGCGAGCGGATGAAGGCATGCTGTGATGAAACGAAAAGAGAGGGCGAGTCGAGCGGCGAGCAGCAAGAGGAAAAGTGAGGGCGAGTCGAGCGGCCAACAACAAAAGGAAAAAGGCAAGCTAAAGTTAGGAACTCGAAAAAGCAAAGGGAGGAAAGTGGTGCGAAAGTACAAGATGAGATAACGATGGGCTCAAAAGCAGCACAGCATGCAAGGCAATCAACCTAGGACAACGAGATGAAGGTACTAGGGCTTTTTAATTTTTTACCTTCATTAGTTTAACCTTTTGCCAGTGGCCACTATTATATAGTGTAAGTCGGTTGACGGTCGGCCTTGTAATAGGCAGTCGGCCTAATAGACAGTCGGCCTGGAAGACCAGCCGACCCTTCAGAAAACATGCCGCTGGGGGCTTTGGCCCCAGACCTCGGACCCTGCCGCTGGGGGCTTTGCCCCCAGACCCCCATTGGGGGGCTGCGCCCCTCGGACCCCCTACTATCGGGGGGGCTATTGCCCCCCTCGAACCCCCCCGTTTTGCAGATGGGTATATACTCTTGGCTCCTAAGCCGTCTCATAACCATCTGGTCTACTCTAAGACCCCTTCCAGTGTCTAAACTGGGGATCCCTCCCAATATCCGATACCCATCATGGCTTCTCCTCATATGGGGGCCTTACAACATTGGGTACACAGAATATTGGTGGGTTACATGAGAGGTGGACATTTGAGCTAACTCTAACATACAAGAACCACACAAGGCTCTAGAAGCCTCTTGTAATAGGCTTTACAAGAACTACAGTCTTTTCAAGAGCATAAGAATATTAATTGTGGCTTTAATGAATGCTTAGTTAAAAGAAAGTTTTAATAAATTGTATGTAACCTATCTACTAAAAAAGTAGACGAAGATGGAGAGTATCAGCATTTGATTATGCCAACCAAAAATCTATTTTTGGTCAATGCCATCCCATTCTGCAAGATATTATAGGGAATGAAAACCTTACATATAAATTCTTTACGAATTATATTAATTTAGAGAATGGAAACATACACACACACACCATCGACACGGACGTGCATGGATGCACACATGTAAACATATATACACACCCAAGCACACACACACACCTATGTGCATGTGCAAGGAACACACACACGCACACGAAAACATGCACATGCTCACACATGCATGCAGAGAGGGGGAGAGAGAGAGAGAGAGAGAGAGAGAGAGAGAGAGGTTCTTAGCAAATGGTTGCTTTTAGTTCAGATGACATTCTTACTTACTCTACCAGACCCCGAATGAGCAATGGGAAGTAGAATAAAGAGAGATATTCCATTTGTACTAGGATGAAGCATCTTCCTATACCAATGTGAGGAGATCTTACCCTACGTACCACTACTTGGCTTAATGGGATTTAGCCTCTAGTAGACTTTGTTCTCATGTCTAAGTCAAATTGGTATGCCTTATGGAGATTAGGAGGGTCCAATTAGGCACTCTGTGGCTAAAACAATTCTCACAAGAAGTTCCTAAAACACTTTCAAACCCTCATACTTATTATTAATGAGAAACGAATCTCCCAATCGCCATCAAAATCAAGAAACATAACAATATTGCAACTTCATGTTCCGAGATTGAGACGCTAGAACACAACCTCCATTTGTGTCATTAGTGCAGATGTGGGAGGTACTCTTGCATTGGGAGGTGCGAGATCCAAGAAATAAGTTCTCATTGGAGTTTAGAATGCAAGCTTCAAGAGCAACACATAAAAATATAGTCAATGTTGTCTAGACATACTCATAGTGATGTAGAAGTCATAGACTTTGTGCAAATTCACAAACCTCTGCCTCTCTCTCTCTCTCATAGACGAGAATTCCACACACAAATCCTATCAAACATAAATTTCAAACAACAAGAAAATGAGTTCCTAGGGGGCTCCTACAATCAAGCTCCAGAGCTCTCAAATATAAATGGGAACTATACTACTCAAAGAAATGGTGAAGATGGGCAGTGTTGTAGAGGGAGGGCTTTTGAGCATAACAAAACCAAGGGATTACAAGAGAGAGACACTATACTATAGGGGGGAGAAGAACACCATGGGCTGATATAAAGATAGGGGTGAGAGAGAGGCATTCCAATGGAATGGATAGGGTTGAGTCTCTGCTTCCATTCAGCTACTTTGACTTATGTCATGGCTTTGTTTCCTTCATCTCTATTGTCTTACAATTTTGTCACCTTTGTAGTCGATGCATCTCGTCTTTGCTCACCACTCTGTGCACTATGTCTATAACCACCCCATAACCACTTAGGTGCTTGTATAAATACACGGCATCAAACATCGATTTGTTAAGTGGCTCGAGAGCCTAAGAACATGACAATGGCACCCTTTGTAACACTTTGAAAACCCTTTTACCATCTTGAAAATGTTTTAGTGGCAAGCTCTTGATGAGTGAAGTTGATTGTTTCATTTTCTAATGCCACTACCTACTTTGTTTACTCCCACTATATATTTCATGAAAGAGTGAATTCAATTGCAAATCAATTATTTTTCATCTACTCCTATATTAACTTCATAACTAAAAGTTAGGAATACTCAACATTAAAAATGGAGAATACATAATTAATAAAATACAAATATAGTAAACACACAAAAAACATACAGAATATATATATTATCATATTTAAATATAATCAAATATATCAATGAAATTGGTGTATATTTCATCAAAGAGTGAATTCAATTGCAAATCAATTATTAGGACGAGTTTCATTGATAGATGGTGCCCATCAGCAAGACAAGAATGACTAGATTATAGTTCCCCATTGCCCATTGCCCAATCTCCCCTCCCCCCCCCACCCCCCCTTCCCCATTGGGAGAATGGCACTAGTGCCATTCTCCATTTTCCAACTAGTGCCATTCTCCATTTTCCTATTACAAAGCCAAAAAATTAGGTCATTCCATTTGGAGAATGGCACTAGTGCCATTCTCCATTTTCCAATGGAAGAATGGCACTAGTGCCATTCTCCATTTTCCTATTCCTAGTGCCATTCTCCATTTTCCGATTACAATGGAGAATGGCACTAAACCTATAGATTGACATTCCAATAATTCCAATGGTGGAATGGCATTGGTGCCCTTCTACCTTTTGTGAAGCCAAAATTTTGAATTAGGACATTCCATTGGGAGAATGGCACTAGTGCCATTCTCCATTTTCCAATGGGAGAATGGCACTAGTGCCAGTCTCCATTTTCCTATTACAAAGCCAGAAAATTAGGACATTCCATTGGGACATTCCATTGGGAGAATGGCACTAGTGCCATTCTCCATTTTCCTATTCCTAGTGCCATTCTCCATTTTCCTATTACAAAGCCAAAATGTTAGGACATTCCATTGGGAGAATGGCACTAGTGCCATTCTCCATTGTCCTATTCCTAGTGCCATTCTCCATTTTCATATTACAATGGAGAATGGCACTAAACCTATAGATTGACATTCCAATAATTCCAATGGTGGAATGGCATTGGTGCCCTTCTACCTTTTGTGAAGCCAAAATTTTGAATTAGGACATTCCATTGGGAGAATGGCACTAGTGCCATTATCCATTTTCCAATGGGAGAATGGCACTAGTGCCAGTCTCCATTTTCCTATTACAAAGCCAGGAAATTAGGACATTCCATTGGGACATTCCATTGGGACAATGGCACTAGTGCCATTCTCCAATTTCCAATGGGAGAATGGCACTAGTGCCATTCTCCATTTTCCTATTCCTAGTGCCATTCTCCATTTTCCTATTACAAAGCCTAAATATTAGGACATTCCATTGGGACATTCCATTGGGAGAATGGCACTAGTGCCATTCTCCATTTTCCTATTCCTAGTGCCATTCTCCATTTTCATATTGCAATGGAGAATGGCACTATACCTATAGATTGACATTCCACTAATTCCAATGGGAGAATGGAATTGGTGCCCTTCTACCTTTGTGAAGCCAAAATTTTGAATTAGGACATTCCATTGGGAGAATGGCACTAGTGCCATTCTCCATTTTCCAATGGGAGAATGGCACTAGTGCCAGTCTCCATTTTCCTATTACAAAGCCAAAAAATTAGGACATTCCATTGGGACATTCCATTGGGAGAATGGCACTAGTGCCATTCTCCATTTTCCTATTACAAAGCCAAAATGTTAGGACATTCCATTGGGACATTCCATTGGGAGAATGGCACTAGTGCCATTCTCCATTTTCCTATTCTCCAGTGCCATTCTCCCATTGCCAAATTCACATGGAGAATGGCACTAGTGCCATTCTCCCCCCGCTACAAGGACAACTTTGTTGGTCTTATGAAATCCTTTGGTTGTAGTTTGTTCATAATCAATTTCTTATCATCGTAATGAGAGGGGATGGCTACTATCAGATGCATGAATTAGGTCATGACGATGGTGAAAATAATTCATGCTTTAGAAAAAGTTTTATCGAACTGCTAAAATTTTTAGGGAAATAATTCATGCTTTCATGAAAATTTTGTATAGACTCATTCATGCTTTATAGAGATTTGCACCAATGCCATTCTTCCCATCTAGAAGGACATGTTTGATGGTCTTATGAAATTCTTTGGTTGTAATTTGTTCATAATTAATTCTCCGTAATCGTAATGACAGAGGATGGCTATCAGAAGCAGGGACAAGGTCATGATGATGGTGGGGAATGAAGTGGTTGGAATTGGTGGAGTGTGTGCAATAGATCCGGAGGCCTACTGTAGTGGTATGAAGATTGGGACAGAAAATGTATCGATGATAGTGGAGAAGTCTATCAATAGTGAAATGCTCTTGCCATTTCCCACTATGGATGCAGTGCTTGTTGGTGAGGCAATTTGGAGCATTGTCAAGTGGCCTAAGGGCTCTCTAAAACATGTTGGTGATTCTTTAGATGATGCGGTAACTGAAGAAGCTGCACCAAGTGAGCCTGAGCGACCTTATGTTGAGGCAATGCCAGTTTCTTCATTGGAAACAGACAATTTCATTCGTGAATCTTGGAAAGAGAAAAAGGTTGTCTTATGGGATGAGAGCAAAACAAAGACCGTGGGGGAAGGTGTGATCTTATATGTTCTCCTGGGAGACTCTATAAACTTTAACCTATTGGGTAACGATTGCATTGGTGTGGGTATTGAAAAGAAAGAAAAAATTAGAGGAAGTGACTCAGGGTCTTCTATGCAAGATGTTGGCTCTCTCAGCCTAGTAAAGTGGCCCATCAAGCAGATTACCTTACTTGATGGAAGCCCATTGCAACAATATGTGCCCATGGACCACGTTGCTGGTATAAATGAGTTGGTCAATGATCAAATGTTGAAAAGGGACGATCCAACATCAAAGAAAAGAAGGTACACTTTCATTAACAGGGTGCCTAAACAAAGAGAGCCTCCAACAGCAATGTACAAAATGTCACTAGATTCGGTGCAGCAGGTTTCTTCCATCGATTGTTGTGGGAGTAGGTGTTGCCAACATGCAGAGCGAGATCTCTTAATGAATCTAAGGAAGAACTTTTGGGGCAGCTCCTTGGAGTCTCGTACAAACTTTATATACGATGTGTTGTCAACGGCTTGGCATCATGACTACATAGGGAGGATATGCTACAACTTCAAGATAAACGGTCGGGATGTCTGTTGTAGAGCATGGTATGAGATGCATGGAATTCCCAGGACATCATTTTATCGATACAGGGAGCAATTTGAGAGTGGTGTGCAGTGATATGTGCATGGCAATTCAGGGATTGTGAGGAGGAGCAGGGAGCACATAGGTATGGGAAGGGCTCTCATTCAACACTTTGTGGATAATAGCACAGAGCATATGCCTCACAAGAGTAGAACCATGCAGGATGGTTCTAGAGAGACACAGCAAGTGATACCTGAAGTGTATAAGAAGATAGACGTCCTACGTGAGGTCAACACTTCACTTAATCAACGTGGTTATCAGAGCCTATCCACATCCACATTTGGCAGGATTTGGAAATCAGACTTAAAAAATGTAGCCCTTGCTAAGACGAGTGAATTCTCTAAATGTAGCTTATGCAGCCGGATCAAGGCTCAATTGGCAGCCACAAAAAGTCAAGATGAGCGCAATTCGCTGATGGAAGAGAGAAAGATGCATATGATACAGCAACAAAGTTGTAGGAACTTATACTATGCATGGCGTAGGTACTCTGAGATGGATCCAAAAAAGTATGTATGCATAATCCATGATAAGATGGACCAAAAAAAGACGGCAATTCCAAGACTTCGGGTGAGGTCCATAGACACCGATTCTGCATGGCAAACAGGTTTCACTCATTGGAATGATTACCCATGGGCATGGAAACGGTCATTATGGACACTTCACCCTCAATGATTTGTGGCCATCTGATCCCAACCTGACGATTGGATCACTCTCAATTTGTTTGTGCAACCTCGAGAGGATGGATATGCATAACCTTGGAGACCTTGCTACCAATGGGATTCCTAGAAGCAATGCTTGCCTTTTGAATGCTCTATGTTCAAGAAATGCTTTGGAATCCCATTACAGTTCTAAAGGTGCACATGTTTCCACAAGTGGAGCTAGCTTGTCTGAAAATGTAGATGTCACGATCACAAATGCAAATCTAGAAACTGTATCAGAAAGTGGTGCGAAGTCTGTCACGGAGGCCATGCCAACTTCCATTGCAAGGGCTACAGACACATGTGTGAATTTTTTTCCGTCAAATACAAGAGAAAACCCACCCTCTTAGAGGGGAGTGTTGCTATTGAGCCACCATTCCAAAAGTTGCCAGAGAACTTGCTACTCCAACTAGATAATTGTGGGTCTGAGAACAAAAATAGATACTTGTTTGCATACCTTTCTCTTCTTGTAGCAAGGGGAATTTTCAAGACAGTTCAATTGGGCTTCTTGATGGTAGGGCACACACATGAGGACATTGATGCAATGTTCAGCAGGTTTTCTGAGAGCTTGCGGGTGGGACAAACATTCACTTTCCTGCATCTGATGGATACATTCAAAAAATGTACATCATCTTCACCGGCACCATTTGTTCTTACACGGGTTCCTAACTTCAAGGATTATGTAGATGGCTACCTATGTGATGGGCAAGAAATGCTAGTTGGACATGCAAAGCCATTACAATTTCGATTTTACATGCAAGGTGACATACCAATGATGCAGTACAAGGTGCATCCAAAATCACCGAATTGGATGCCCATTGAAGGGGGAATCGAGCTATGGAAGAAAGATAGTGGGGGTCGATCATTGTTGCCAACAGGTTGTCCGGATATACTGCCAATGGCTGCATTTGTGAGAGATCACTTGCAAGTAATATCAGGGATAAAGGATTACATTAAGTTTTGGGAGAAATGTGCAAGTGGAAAGAATGCATCCTATGAGTCCTACATTAGGCCAGTGATAGACTATTGGAAAACCATGATCGGTGAGCTCGAACAGGAAAACATCTTAGAGATAGGAGTGTACAGAGAGTTTTGGCCAAGAACACAATCTCCTGATGAGGAGGATGATATAGATGCTTGCATTAATGATTTCCAAGGCTATGAGGAATGGAATGATCACTATTGTGGGCCTCTAAAAGGTAAGCCGAGGGAAGAGTTTAGACCAATGGTGGATGTTAAGCAAGGTGACTTCGTCTTGGTGAGGCCATCAGATCCTATATACCCCATATGGCTTGGGGTTGCCATATCAAGTGCCGAGATGGATGCTGCTTCTCCTAATTTCAAGAAATTATTAATTCAGTATTGGGCACCATCAGTTAAGAGAAAGGGGCTCACTGATGCAGATGCCTATGTTGATTGCTGGAACAAGTATTGGGCAGAGAATAGGTTGGATCCACAGGTATGGGAGTGTATTGATGCAATTGTCTAGTCATGGACATCAAAATCCATAAATAGACCCAAGAAGATCAAGATTCCATAGAGCGAATGTATCAAAGCACAGGAGAGCTTGCTTGGTATCAGAGCATAGAAAATGGTGTCGATTTTCTCCCTCTTAATCTCCCAAACTTCCATTGTAAGGTGTGTTCTCATGTGATGTTTCTCAATTGTTGTTATCTTGTCAATGGGTATTTGCATATTATTAATATGACAATTTTCACTAGCTGACCTTCACCAACAACTGCTTTGTTTCTATTGGAACTCACTATGCATGGTGTTTGTTAACACCAACAACTGGTGTTTATTAACACCTCAAGTAAAATATACATGTTGTCCCTAGACGGTGTTTATTAACACCACCAAATACATGATTTTCAAACTCTGCCACAAATGCTTTGTTCCGGTTTTTATACGCAATGAACTGTTTCACAACCAATGAAGTTTTTCATAATCATTGGAATTCCAAATATTAGCTTATTCAATATTGGTAAAATTCCCACAATCAATGGAAATTTTCCCAAATTTAATGAAGCCTTTCCCAATTTTAATGAAATCCACCCAATTTTGAAATTCCCAAAATGCAACTTTCGTCCCACTTTATCTAATACTGTGTTATAATTTGGGATTCAACACTTGGTTGTCTATTTGACTTTTTGTGTTGTTGTACTTAGCATTGTTAAATTTAATTATTGAGGCTTTGACACCTAGTCATTTATTTGACGTTCGGTGTCATTGTAGCTTGCATATAAAATGGTTGTATGTGTTATTTAATTTAAGATTCTTGTCTAGTATAATTAGTATGAATGCATTATGGTTTGTACATTTCAATCATACACATATATTAAATTAATTGCATTCATATGTAAAACAAGAGGTTTTGAATTTGTCATACACATTTTGTCATTACTTGTACTATTATGCACTTAGTTCTATGATAATCTATCACTTCATTCCAAGAAAGCGGATTGGGTAGATGAGGGGGGGGGAGAGAGAGAGAGAGAGAGAGAGAGAGCGAGAGAGAGAGAGAGAGAGAGAGAGAGAGAGAGAGAGAGAGAGAGAGAGAGAGAGAGCATCATCTTCATTATACATGCTATATTTAGGTCCGAACAGTTTCATAAATTCTTATGCTTCCTTAAAATTCTAGGAATCTTCAGTCCTGACATGTAAGCCATCAATATTGTATTGCAAGGTTGTATTTTCCTTCTAATCATAAGATCCTTTAGTCCTTGAAAATTTCCTATGTGTAGGCTTACAAGTAGTTCTCATCTTCAACTAGTTGTTGGTATGGCACATGTCATAAAGGATCTTGTTATCATCATCCATTGGATGTAATTTATTTTAAATATCCTTCCAAAGTTGAAAATCTTTCCTTTTCCTCATTAGGATTCTAGGTTTCTCCTTAGAAATATATTGTGTCTACTACACAGTTCTCCAACCACACACTCAGAAGGTAGGACCATGTAAGCATGATGCAAATTTCAATGTCCCACTTGTTGCACAAGCCCATGTGCATGTTGGGGATATGGAATTCTTCCACCTTTATGCCTATTTTGATATTGAGGCCAATTCCTCTCATAGGCATTGTGCTAAAATAGAGTTGAAAAATAAATGCGAAATGGATAGGCTTCCCATATGTTTTATATTTTGGGTTCATTGATTATCTTAGAATGTAAACATAGTTTGGATTCCCTCTCAATACATGAATTTTCCATGGATGTCTTTTCCAAAAATCCTTTCTTAAGAATATCCCCATTGCGCTTTCTTTGGTTCTAGATCTTTTCTTTATAGATCCGTTCAAAGTTTTCATAAACCATTCAAGGAAAAAATCCAACAATGACTATGAATGGTTTCTGCAATTGCAACCTCATCAACTACGTGTACAAGCAAGTTCACATGAGGAGTCATAATGCTTGAGGGAAAGTGCTTCTCAAGCAAGCACACAGCTTCAATGGAGTCCACCTTAGCTCTCTCAATGCTTGATATAGAGATCTCTTTTTGTGAGATCCACCTATTCCACATCCACACGTAAGATTCAATATCTTCTACCAATCTTAAAATTATATGAAATATAATGAAGGTGATATGATAGTAATCATACCTGACAATGCCACTGATCTTGTAGATAGATTTTCTAACATCTTCTAATAAGCATCCTCTCACTGTAATTGGGAGGATAAACTACCCAAGCAACAAAGGAGTTATAACAACAATCATGGGACTTAAGGACACTAATCTTATTGTCCTTTGTAAATGCTCCCCTAAGGCAACACATGTGTCCTATGGGTGTCCGAAAAGATGCAATGTACGCCTTGACCCTTGCCTCCTCTACCATGGAAAGGATCCATGGTGCCTTTGGGAGAACAATTCTAGGAGGACGCCCTTGGGTTCCTAAACCACCCTGTTGAGTTGTTGTACCATGCTCTTGGGTTCTACATACATGCTCTTGGGGCCACAAGTGAGGCATCCTACTCATCTCGCGCAAGTATTCTCACACTCTCCTTGTGTCTTTGTCACTAAAAAAGTGTGCCCAAGCCCCCACATTCTTGAATACATGCATTGGATCCAAGAGATGATTGATTTGTAACTCACCCCAATATGGAAGCTTGTGAAAGATTGATAGCCATTCCATACTAGGAGGAGGCTCCTCAATATTAGCTCTCCAATCCCAAATCTAGTCACTTGCCCAGTGGTGGATCAAGTTGACCTTCACATGTAGGATGATCAAGCGGATGATATTGATGATGGGATGTTTTTGTTCACCAAGACTATGGGCCAAGATGTTGAGAGTAACCCAAAATGTTTCACGTAGTCCATTGCGAGCTCGAGATGTACATTGTGTGGCTCCCTTGCAAAGTCCATGTGTTGTCTATGTGCTTCCAAGAAGTACAATCTACAAGGATCCCCAATCGTTAGACCATTGTGTAGCATGCCACATCATCAATTGCATAATCGACTTGCATCTGAACATGTGTTGTATTCTGGGGATGATGGGAAAATGTTTCAAGACCTTCCTTGGGATCATCTCCCCTAGTAAGTCTTATTTGTGGTGCTATGCTTCACAGTTCGGGCAATTAACCAAATTTCCATACTCATGATGAAACAAAATACAATCATTAGGGAAAGCATGGATGGTGTCATAATCCATAACCATTGTCAACATCTTCTTCACTTTGTCTCTGAAATTTGCCATGGTATTTGGGGTAGGCAATATATTTTGGAGAAGCCTATTGCAATTTGCTATCCAAGAAACCTTAAGAATGAGATACTAATTAAAACAACTAGGAATGAGACACTAAGAACGAGGATCCAAACATGATTTGAAGTAACCTCATCAAGGCTAAGACACTTGTGTCTAACTAGCCATACTTTTCTTGCAAATTCAAGATTAAGATGCAAGCTCATAGTTTTGTCATCCTCATACTCTCCTCATACCATCATACACGCGTGTTGATGCCAAATCTCTGAATGACAACCTCATTCTCAGACATCTCGCCCCCATCTCTCATGGTGCCTCCAAAAATAGAATCCATCATGTCTGCCATACCCTCGTCCTCCTCTAGAGGATCATCTGGCTTGAAGTGTGCTAGTGGTACATGTGCTCCCTCGCTGCTCTCCTCATCTTGTATAATGATGCAAGGTTAGTGTGTGCAATACACACACAATATAAATATTCATGAATCACTCAAATATAATTGTTTTATCGATGATGCACTAGCATGATGACCAATATCTTCTTTTGGTGGTGCCTCTCCATACATTTGTAAGTGGCACATGACAATACAGCATTAATGACAAACCCCTCGGTTGCAATGTGTGCAAGGACAAGGTAATCTCTCATGAAGTCACTCCACACTTCCAAGAGGTGTCCCCCCATGTGAGGAGCTATCACTACTCATTCTCTCCACCTGAACACATCCAAAACCATCCCTCCCAGTAAAGTAAAACACCCAAATCCCCCCAAAACCCCCAAACCCCTTCTCCAAAACCCAAAACCCAAAACCCTCTTAAACCCCCAACACCCCCTAAACCCCCCCAAAATCCCGTCAAATCACCTTAAATCCCTCCAAACCCCTTAAACCCATCCAAATTACCAAAACCTCCCAAACCCTAAACTCCCTTAAACCTTGAATACCCTCTAAACCCCCCTAAACCCTGAACACTCCCTAAACCCCCCTTAAATTCCCTCAAACACACTCAAACCTCCCAAAATCCCCCAAGCCCTCCCCCCCCCCAAAGAAAAGCCACCGAAATCCCTAAACCCTAAGCCCCCAGAACCCCAAACCCCTCTTTCATCGGTATGAGTGTCGGTATATACCACCACCTATATCGACTCTTACCTCTACTATATATACTGACATCGATATCGACAGCAATACCAATGACATCAAGGACAAAACCCGTGCCTTTCCTTCCCGCGATGCCATTCACATTTTTGTTTCTTACATTCTCTTTCCTCGCTTTCAGCTCACAATTGCCCTCAATCCTTGCCAGAGCTCCCTCTCCACCTCAAGGTAAGAATTTCTCTCATCTAATTCTATTTCAAGTTTTTTTTTTCTTTGTCTTTCTTTCACCCTCCTCCTTTCCTTTTCTTTCTCTCAAGGAAAAAGCAATACATGAAAAAATTCATGAAAGAGAGGAGTAGGAAAGCTCTATCTCTTGTTTTCGTGCTTGTTCCTTGTTTGTAGGCTTCTATTTGTTTGCTCTCCATTCCTTTGGTATGGTGCTTCTGCAAACTCCTTTCCTTAACTAGGTTTCTTAAAAATTATATGTTTCCTCTCTTTTATAGGGAAAAAAACATTAAACTTTGAGAGGTGGTTTCTCTCTCTTTCTCTCTTTTCCTGCATACATTGGCCTGTAGCTAGCACCTTAAGTGCTAGCTGCACTAATGGGCGTAGGAACTCTACACTCTTTTCCTCTATTTGTTTCTCTCTTTCTCTCCTATTCTTATTCTCTTCTCTTCATCTTTTCTCCTTCTTTCCTCCTTCCTCCTTTTCTTTCTTTCTCCTTTCTTCTTCTACCTATTCCCTTATTCCCTTCTTTCCTCTCTTTCTCTCCTTCTCTCAATCTTTCTCTCCTACTCTTTTTTCTCTCCTCTCTTCCTACTCTTATTCACTTCTTATTCTCTCCTCTCTTTCTCTTATTTCTACTCTTATTCTCTTCTTATTCCTACTTTCCTGTCTTTCTCTTCTTCTTTCTCTCCTCTCTTCCTACTCTTATTCCCTTGTCATTCCTCTCTTTTTCCTACCCTTATTTCAATTTTTCTCTCTTTTCCTCCCTCTTCTTTTTCCTCTTGTTCTCTCTTTCTCTCTTCAATTATTCTTTCTCTACTCTCTTCCTACTCTTATTCCCTTATTATTCCCTTCTTTATTTCTCTCTTTCTCTACTCATCTTATTATCTTCTTTCATCTCTTTCTCTCACTCTTTCTCTCCTACTCTTCTTTCTATCCTCTCTTCCTTCTTCCTTCTTCCTTTTCTCTCTTTGTCCTTTGTTCTTCTACTTATTCCTCTTTCTTTCCTACCCTTCATTTTGCTCCTCCTTGCTTTTGTTTCTCTTTTCATTTCTCTTCTGTTTTGCTCTCTTTTCCTCCCTTTTCTCTTTTCTCTCTTTCTTTCCCTCATTCTCTCTTTCCTCTCTTCCTCTCCACTCTTTTCCTTTTCTTCCT
This sequence comes from Dipteris shenzhenensis, assembly GCF_047967505.1. Lineage (NCBI taxonomy): Eukaryota > Viridiplantae > Streptophyta > Polypodiopsida > Gleicheniales > Dipteridaceae > Dipteris > Dipteris shenzhenensis. The sequence goes on from NC_141608.1 coordinate 10,412,661, forward strand.
TTCTCCTTTCTTCTTCTCCTTATTCCCTTGTCATTCTCTTCTTCTTTATCTCCTCTCTTCCTACTCTTATTCTCTTCTAATTATCTCCTCTCTTTCTCCTACCCGAGTCTTGCTCTTTCTCTTTCTCTTTCTCTTTCTCTCCTCCCTCTGTTAAGGGCAAAAGCAGCAACAGCAAAGAGGAACTAGGGGGGGAGTCCTTAGATCATTAGTCCTTAGATTATTATCATTAATACGTTGTATCTAGTTTATAGTGAGATATGAAAAGATGGAAGTTCTAGGACTAGACGGAGAACTGAATAGGCACGGCAACCGTCACGGCAACCGTGAAGGAGTTATGTGTGCCGGTTAGATAAGAGAGAAGAGAGCGATCGTTCAGGGGATCATTGGGGCTCATTGGGGTTCATTGATGAGGATCGGAGCAAGGATCAGTGCTATGTATCAGAGAGTACGGTGTTGTACTGCTCGGAGAAATGTAATACAGAGATTCTATTGCATCTACCTTATTGTTTTATCATGAATGATTCTGTCGATCACTGTTCTACTCTATGAATTTTCATACGCAGTTCTGAAGTACGATTACGCATGTAAATCTATCGCAGTAGTGCGTTTCGAGTTAGTCTTCAGAGTAGAGAGGGCTAACACTTTGGCGACCACAGAAGATTTCCATGTTCGTCGCGGTGGATACCCCCGAGAGGTTGGATGCTCCCCATCTGTAATACTCTGATTCCTCGGTGCGTGGACTAGCGCATGAATGACGCTGGGAGTGAGCCAGGGGGAACATCGCGCTCTCCGGAACGGCCTCGAGAGCCTGCAACTCCAGTATCGGCACGTACAACCCGCGAGGACAGATATGTGGCTCAACGTGATCTTCTCTTCGGCTTCTTCACGGATAGTGAGAGTAGTAGCCGCTCTGACACACCTCCGCTGATCCCAGGAGAGGAAGGTCCAATCGTTTCCGGTGTTCAGGAGGAAGGCGAATCCTCCGGACGCAGTAGCCCGTTCGATTTAACAAGTGCTCCTCCGGAAGACGAAGCGTCACCGTTGCGGAATTCCCCACCACCAAGTCCCAGGAGACGGAGGGGTGGTGTGCCTGCAGGAAGCGGAGCCCCAGGTCCGTCACCAGATCCCGGTAGGGGAGGTGGAGGCGGTGGAGGCGGAGGTGGGGGTGGAGTTCTGGCGGTAAGTAGCGCGGCTATTCCACCACTGGTACCCAGGATGACGGTGAAGTACCCCAAGTTTTCGGGACGGGATAAGGAGGATGCGGATGCACATATACTATCATTTGAGATGGCATGGATGGTGAATACGGCTCCACCAGTGCAGGCGACAGATCTTATGAAGATGGCGACTTTCATCCCGACACTGCAGAAGCAGGCGGCAGTATGGATCGCGCAATATGGAGCTACCCATTTCGCCACGTTTGATCTACTGCGGGATGCCTTTTTGCTCCGGTTTCGGGAGGACAAGACCCGTGTTCATGTCCTGGCCAAACTGGGGAGACTGGAACAGACGAACCAAGAAGTGGAGGCGTATGCGGCCAGGTTTCGGTCGTTGATCCGCCGCCTCGATGCAGCAACTACCCGGCAGTCCCCATCCAAAATGCTTACTTCATGGAGGGGCTGAATAAAGGATTGAAAAGGTCCCTGGCATCGTTGGATCTGGAAGCTCTTTCATTGGAAGAAGTCGTCCAAGCAGCGGTGAGGGCGGAACAAGTTCTGTTTACTTCCAAGGGAAGGAAAGGAAAAGTGAAGTATGAGGAGGCTGAGGGAGACTCCGATACCGATACTGAGGAGGAGTCGGATCAGTCGGATGAGGAGGAGGACAAACGTTCCATGAGGCGGAAGGCTGGAAAAGCGGCAGGGAAGTTATTTCCGGAAGGATCTGCTGCCGGAGCCAAAAGCCGGGATAGTGGAATAGGGTCCTCTTCAAAAGTTCGCAAGGATACTTGGTGTAATCGGTGCCGGAATGCAGGACACTTAGCAGAGGAATGCGGTTTGAATGAGCGGTGGTGTGCGATTTGCCAAACAGCGACGCATACCACGGAGATCTGCCGCTATAACGCACGAATAGCCCCGACACCAGCGGTGGCGGCGGTAGTTGCGGCACCAGCCGCAGCACCAGCCGCGGTACCAGCCGCACCGGCGAAAAGACCTTGGCGGCCGAGAACGGCTGGAACAGGTGCAGATGAACCAGCAGGGGAACGGACGTTCCTATGTTTTTATTGCAATCAACCCGGACATCGAAAGGTAGATTGCGAATTATTCAAGCGCCACAAGGCGGAAAGGGAAGCAACCCGGGGATCCGGAGACGGCAAGTCCGCACCAGCAGTGAATGCGGTTCTGATTATCGAATGCGATGATGCCAGTCAGCAACAGGATAGCAAGGAGCCTAGTCCGAAGTCCGAAGAAGTACCGGAAGTACCGGCGGGTGTCCCTGTTGAAGGCAAAGTGGGAGGAAGTGCGAGCGGAGATGTGCTCGTGGTCACTGGTTTGACTAAAAAGAAGTATCCATGGACAATGTTTTTTGAGTGCTAATGTAGTTTTCCAAGTGGTAAGTGATAAAAAACTAACATTCACATCCCATGCCATGTCTCATAACGACCTTGTAACTGCCTCTTCTCCCTCAGCCACAATCTTTGGCTACTCTGCTCTCCCTCGATTGTGTTTTTCTTCTTTGTCTCGTGTCTTTTGGCCCGCAAGCTCACTCTTGCCTCTCCTAGCCTACATGTCTCTTCCACTATTGCAAGCTCTATCTCTACTGTCTTTGTCCCTCTCTCTCTCTCTCTCTCTCTCTCTCTCTTTCTATGTGTGTGTGTGTGTGTGTGTGTGTAGATTTAATAATCCCATCAATAAATGAACCATACAATTAATTCAAACATTTGGATAATTATAAAAAGCACTTGTTTGAAAATAATAAATAAATAAATAAAACTAAATTGAAGTACCATTTGACAATATTGCAATCGAAAACTTTTTTCAAAAAAGAAAATAGGAGGATTGGCGAAATAATTTTTCTTTTTATTGAGTTTGCAAACATTAAGCAAAGAATTAGTACAAAAATGTCGAATCTGTCAGGTAGTCTAGGCTTCCGAGGTCAAGGTCCACTTACCTACCACCATCCAAATACACTATATGTTAGAGCAATATAGCATGATTTGGGTAGACAAGTAATGCCCATCCTCCCTGGCTTGTTATTGCTTTACCTAGGAACATGCACAAACTTCTAGATTCTAATGAATAAAAAGAGTCATAAAGGGAGATAATCTACAAATAATGTGTGAAAATAAGGGGTTTAGTCCTCAACCATTAGAAGAACCATCATTTGAAATAGACTAAGAGATTCAAATCACCATCTTAAGAGAAAAATTAAACCTTGTTATAGGGGGGTAGTCCACACCCTCTTTAAATATGGGGGGAATTCTTCACCCTTGATTGCACAACAAGGACCATCTAGACAAAGAATTTTAAAACTTAATGGAAAATAAACCAATTTGCTTAATAATATCTACAAGTAATTATGGAAATTTAATTGATTAAGGTAATTAATTAAAATAAATAAAGGAAATTAAGGCATTTTCTTGAAGGAAAAATAGGGGATAACATCTAACAAGGTACATTGAATAGATTGGTTTAAACAAGGCAAACGAATTAATAAAGGTAAAAATAAGCATTACAATGAAAAAATCAAACAAAAAATGGGTTAGGACGAGGTAGTCAATAGAGCGAGCGAGAAAAAGCGAGTGAAGTGGTTGGAAAATCAAGCAAGCAAAGAAAGAATCTAAGTTTTTTATAAAATAATTGCTTGAAGTACAAAGTATTCAAACAGTTGGTTATGTGTCACAAAATTCATATTCTGATGCACACATTTTTTTTAGATAGTGCAAAAAGGCATGATATTCATCTAAATCATGCCTTGTCATTTGATTTGATATGCAACATTATACCATTTATATTTGACAATCAAAAGATGCAGGGATGTTAAAAACTCATCTTTTGGGGCAAAACAATCAAATGTTGACATCTTGCAAAAATAAAGGGATGTGAAAATGTCCTCTTTTAGGCCAAAATAGGGAGCGCGTTAACTGTTTTGGCCCAAAAGATGACATTTTCACATCCCTGTATCTTTTGATTTACAAGTCCAAATAGGGTCATGTTACATCAAATCAAATGGCAAGGCATACTTTAGATGATTATCATGTCTTTGTGCACCATCTAGTGAAATTTAATGCACCAAAATATGAATTGGTGGTCAATTTGTTGCATTGGTAAAATTAGTGGGAGGTAAGAAAATCATTAGGAAAGGATATTTTTGCAGTAACAAAGAGACATGGGTTTTGTTCCAAGAGTGAACAGAGTTTAAAAAGCTAAGCATTTACATATGCATGGAATCTAGACTAATCCATGCAAGGAGTCCTTGGAAACACCCCACTTGTGTAAAAGGTTGCATTGATAATCTCAATTACACTAGTGGAAAGAGAGAACTTGATTGCAGTAGGGTTTGTCTTTGATACAAACAATGTCTTGGAAATTAAACATACAAACTGTCTCATGGATGATGTGAAATTAGTATTAGTGGCTTTAAAGTTATATCAATGTTTAAACTTCTAGCATTGAGGAAACATATGGACTTTTGATTAAGTTATTATTTTTTGCTACTGAAATGGGGGATTTATAATTCTTTTATTATTTTTTATCGCTTGCTTTTTTTGGCTCGCTCTCTTTTTGTCACTTGCTTTTTGGTAATCCTCAGTTAGGAACAAGGAAAAAGATGACAAAGGCACATTACTTTAAGGAAACAACAAGTTTCCAATCAAAATAAGCAAGTATGACAAGCAATCTAGAAAAAAATAAGGTACATTAAAAGCTTGAAAAAATAGTTATTAATTTAGCAAAAAGAATTATGCTTAGAGGGATTTTAGGGTTTAGAATGTTTGAAAAAAAAGGGTTTAGAATTGAAATAAGGAATTCAAGATAGAAATAACAATATAAGGACATAAACATATAAATGACTCATTCGAAAATGAAAAGAAAAGTGTTTAGAAGTCATCAAGAACCAACAGTAAGTAAAGTGTTTAGAAGTCAAGAAATATATATATATATATATATATAAAGCAAGAAGAAGACGTTGGAAGCACTAAAAGAAAGACGATTGCCACTACATGAAGTATGAGCCAAGAAAAGGGTCGCACAAGTTGAGGCGTGAAGTACAAAAAAAACAAAAGGGCTCCAAACAGCATGCGCGTAGTCAAATACGTTAAGGTAGCACTCATACTACGAAGTGCAAAGGCTACAACTAGGTAGTAAGGTAGAAAATAGTGGCAACGCATAGTTGACAATAAAGGCCCGAGAGTTTGAATGAAGGCAAGGCACAATAACTATCGACGGCATAGTATCTGTTGACGGTGAGGAGAAAGAAATCAATCAAGAACAAGGAAAGTAAGCAGTGGTGAGGTTGTATGGTAGATACTTGTGAACACAATGAAGACAATCTAAAGTACGTAAACTCTAGAGAGCCCCATAGAATCAAGGTCGCAAGTGAAGGAGAGAAGTGAGCAAACATAAGCATGGTGTGCCAAAGGTTTTGCAAGTAAGGTGTGTATCACAATGCCTTTATTCTGAAAATACTCAGCCTAAAAGAGAAAGAGTCGTTAAGAGAGACCTTGTAACGTCAAGAAGGGTCGGAGCGCAAGCAAGTAGAGTACCAACGAATTGGCAGAACAATAGTAGTAGGATATGGGAGTATCAAGCAAGAAAAAAGTGAGCGGCCAGAGAGGCCATGAACGTAGTTTGTAAGACAACGAGGTGGCAGATCAATGAGATAAAGAGTGGCAGCAATAAGAAGAGGTGGAATGTGTAAACAAGGGTAGGCATGGGTGGTGGCATCTTATGTAACAAACTCAGTGGAGGAGTTGTAAGGCAAGAAGAGTATAATGAATAGTAAGCATGGTGGAGGAAGCAAGTGGGTTAGGTTGGAGTGGTTATGTTGGGATAAGAAGTGGGTTGGGGGGGTTTAGTGTGAGGGTTAAAGGGAACTTAGTTAGGGGGTTGAAATAGTTAAGGAAGCTTAAGATAAGGGGGGTTTTAAGGTTTGCGTTAGGATGTGGTTAGGGTAAAAGGGGTATTAAAGAGAGTTGGTTGTAAAGACAATAATTAGGGGGTGAGAGAAAGAAAATTAAGGGGGGTATTATAATAAGAGAGTATTAAGGAGGTAGTTAGGGTGTGTAGGGGATTAATACAGTAAAGACGTATATAGACCCATGAGTATTAAGTAACAATTACTTTAAGTAATTATGAAAGGGGCTGAGGGATTCATTACAAGTATATGTATGTAATTATGAAAAGGGTTGGAGCATGCAAAATAAGATGCAATAGTATGAGCCGAGAAAAGCGTCACACAAGTTGGGGCGTGAAGAGAAAAAAAACCAAAAGGGCTCCAAACAGCATGCGCGTAGTCAAATACGTTAAGGTAGCACTCATACTATGAAGTGCAAAGGCTACAACTAGGTAGTAAGGTAGAAAATAGTGGCAACGCATAGTTGACAATAAAGGCCCAAGAGTTTGAATGAAGGCGAGGCACAATAACTATCGACGGCATAGTATCTTTGACGGTGAGGAGAAAGCAATCAATCAAGAATGAGGAAAGTAAGAAGTGGTGAGGTTGTGTGGTAGATACTTGTGAACACAATGAAGACAATCTAAAGTATGTAAACTCTAGAGAGCCCCGTAGAATCAAAGTCGCAAGTGAAGGAGAGAAGTGAGCAAACATAAGCATGGTGTGCCAAAGGTTTTGCAAGTAAGGTGTGTATCATGATGCCTTTACTCCGAAAATACTCAGCCTGAAAGAGAAAGAGTCGTGAAGAGAGACCTTGTAACATCAAGAAGGGTCGGAGCGCAAGCAAGTAGAGTACCAACGAATTGGCAAAACAATAGTAGTAGGATATGGGAGTATCAAGCAACAAAAAAGTGAGCAACCAGAGAGGCCATGAACGCAGCTTGTAAGACAACGAGGTGGCAGTTCAATGAGATAAAGAGTGGCAGCAATAAGAAGAGGTGGAATGTGTAAACAAGGGTGGGCATGGGTGGTGGCATCTTGTGTAACAAACTCAGTGGAGGAGTTGTAAGGCAAGAAGAGTATAATGAATAGTAAGCATGGTGGAGGAAGCAAGTGGGTTAGGTTGGAGTGGTTATGTTGGGATAAGAAGTGGGTTGGGGGGGTTTAGTGTGAGGGTTAAAGGGAACTTAGTTAGGGGGTTGAAATAGTTAAGGAAGCTTAAGATAAGGGGGGTTTTAAGGTTTGCGTTAGGATGTGGTTAGGGTAAAAGGGGTATTAAAGAGAGTTGGTTGTAAAGACAATAATTAGGGGGTGAGAGAAAGAAAATTAAGGGGGGTATTATAATAAGAGAGTATTAAGGAGGTAGTTAGGGTGTGTAGGGGATTAATACAGTAAAGACGTATATAGACCCATGAGTATTAAGTAACAATTACTTTAAGTAATTATGAAAGGGGCTGAGGGATTCATTACAAGTATATGTATGTAATTATGAAAAGGGTTGGAGCATGCAAAATAAGATGCAATAGTATGAGCCGAGAAAAGCGTCACACAAGTTGGGGCGTGAAGAGAAAAAAAAACAAAAGGGCTCCAAACAGCATGCGCGTAGTCAAATACGTTAAGGTAGCACTCATACTATGAAGTGCAAAGGCTACAACTAGGTAGTAAGGTAGAAAATAGTGGCAACGCATAGTTGACAATAAAGGCCCAAGAGTTTGAATGAAGGCGAGGCACAATAACTATCGACGGCATAGTATCTTTGACGGTGAGGAGAAAGCAATCAATCAAGAATGAGGAAAGTAAGAAGTGGTGAGGTTGTGTGGTAGATACTTGTGAACACAATGAAGACAATCTAAAGTACGTAAACTCTAGAGAGCCCCGTAGAATCAAAGTCGCAAGTGAAGGAGAGAAGTGAGCAAACATAAGCATGGTGTGCCAAAGGTTTTGCAAGTAAGGTGTGTATCATGATGCCTTTACTCCGAAAATACTCAGCCTGAAAGAGAAAGAGTCGTGAAGAGAGACCTTGTAACATCAAGAAGGGTCGGAGCGCAAGCAAGTAGAGTACCAACGAATTGGCAAAACAATAGTAGTAGGATATGGGAGTATCAAGCAACAAAAAAGTGAGCAACCAGAGAGGCCATGAACGCAGCTTGTAAGACAACGAGGTGGCAGTTCAATGAGATAAAGAGTGGCAGCAATAAGAAGAGGTGGAATGTGTAAACAAGGGTGGGCATGGGTGGTGGCATCTTGTGTAACAAACTCAGTGGAGGAGTTGTAAGGCAAGAAGAGTATAATGAATAGTAAGCATGGTGGAGGAAGCAAGTGGGTTAGGTAGGAGTGGTTATGTTGGGATAAGAAGTGGGTTGGGGGGGTTTAGTGTGAGGGTTAAAGGGAACTTAGTTAGGGGGTTGAAATAGTTAAGGGAGCTTAAGATAAGGGGGTTTTGGGGTTTGGGTTAGGATGTGGTTAGGGTAAAAGGGGTATTAAAGAGAGTCAGTTGTAAAGACAATAATTAGGGGGTGAGAGAAAGAAAATTAAGGGGGGTATTATAATAAGAGAGTATTGAGGAGGTAGTTAGGGTGTGTAGGGGATTAATACAGTAAAGACGTATATAGACCCATGAGTATTAAGTAACAATTACTTTAAGTAATTATGAAAGGGGCTGAGGGATTCATTACAAGTATATGTATGTAATTATGAAAAGGGTTGGTTTTGGGGTTTGGGTTAGGATGTGGTTAGGGTAAAAGGGGTATTAAAGAGAGTCAGTTGTAAAGACAATAATTAGGGGGTGAGAGAAAGAAAATTAAGGGGGGTATTATAATAAGAGAGTATTGAGGAGGTAGTTAGGGTGTGTAGGGGATTAATACAGTAAAGACGTATATAGACCCATGAGTATTAAGTAACAATTACTTTAAGTAATTATGAAAGGGGCTGAGGGATTCATTACAAGTATATGTATGTAATTATGAAAAGGGTTGGAGCATGCAAAATAAGATGCAATAGTATGAGCCGAGAAAAGCGTCACACAAGTTGAGGCGTGAAGTACAAAAAAACCAAAAGGGCTCCAAACAGCATGCGCGTAGTCAAATACGTTAAGGTAGCACTCATACTACAAAGTGCAAAGGCTACAACTAGGTAGTAAGGTAGAAAATAGTGGCAACGCATAGTTGACAATAAAGGCCCGAGAGTTTGAATGAAGGCGAGGCACAATAACTATCGACGGCATAGTATCTGTTGACAGTGAGGAGAAAGCAATCAATCAAGAACAAGGAAAGTAAGAAGTGGTGAGGTTGTGTGGTAGATACTTGTGAACACGATGAAGACAATCTAAAGTACGTAAACTCTAGAGAGACCCGTAGAATCAAAGTCGCAAGTGAAGGAGAGAAGTGAGCAAACATAAGCATGGTGTGCCAAAGGTTTTGCAAGTAAGGTGTGTATTGCGATGCCTTTATTCTGAAAATACTCAGCCTGAAAGAGAAAGAGTCGTGAAGAGAGACCTTGTAACGTCAAGAAGGGTCAGAGCGCAAGCAAGTAGAGTACCAACGAATTGGCAGAACAATAGTAGTAGGATATGGGAGTATCAAGCAACAAAAAAGTGAGCAACCAGAGAGGCCATGAGTGTAGTTTGTAAGACAACGAGGTGGTAGATCAATTAGATAAAGAGTGGCAGCAATAAGAAGAGGTGGAACATGTAAACAAGGGTGGGCATGGGTGGTGGCATCTTGTGTAACAAACTCGGTGGAGGAGTTGTAAGGCAAGAAGAATATCATGAATAGTAAGCATGGTGGAGGAAGCAAGTGGGTTAGGTAGGAGTGGTTATGTTGGGATAAGAAGTGGGTTGGGGGGGTTTAGTGTGAGGGTTAAAGGGAACTTAGTTAGGGGGTTGAAATAGTTAAGGGAGCTTAAGATACGGGGGGTTTTGGGGTTTGGGTTAGGATGTGGTTAGGGTAAAAGGGGTATTAAAGAGAGTCGGTTGTAAAGACAATAATTAGGGGGTGAGAGAAAGAAAATTAAGGGGGGTATTATAATAAGAGAGTATTAAGGAGGTAGTTAGGGTGTGTAGGGGATTAATACAGTAAAGACGTATATAGACCCATGAGTATTAAGTAACAATTACTTTAAGTAATTATGAAAGGGGCTGAGGGATTCATTACAAGTATATGTATGTAATTATGAAAAGGGTTGGAGCACGCAAAATAAGATACAATAGTATGAGCCGAGAAAAGCGTCGCACAAGTTGAGGCATGAAGTACAAAAAAACCAAAAGGGCTCCAAACAGCATGTGTTTAGTCAAATACGTTAAGGTAGCACTGATACTACAAAGTGCAAAGGCTATAACTAGGTAGTAAGGTAGAAAATAGTGGCAACGCATAGTTGACAATAAAGGCCCGAGAGTTTGAATAAAGGCGAGGCACAATAACTATCAACGGCATAGTATCTGTTGACGGTGAGGAGAAAGCAATCAATCAAGAATGAGAAAAGTAAGAAGTGGTGAGGTTGTGTGGTAGATACTTGTGAACACAATGAAGACAATATAAGGTACGTAAACTCTAGAGAGACCCGTAGAATCAAAGTCGCAAGTGAAGGAGAGAAGTGAGCAAACATAAGCATGGTGTGCCAAAGGTTTTGCAAGTAAGGTGTGTATCACGATGCCTTTATTCTGAAAATACTCAGCCTGAAAGAGAAAGATTCATGAAGAGAGACCTTGTAACATCAAGAAGGGTCGAAGTGCAAGCAAGTAGAGTACCAACGAATTGGCAGAACAATAGTAGTAGGATATGGGAGTATCAAGCAACAAAAAAGTGAGCAACCAGAGAGGCCATGAGTGTAGTTTGTAAGACAATGAGGTGGCAAATCAATGAGATAAAGAGTGGCAACAATAAGAAGAGGCGAAACGTGTAAACAAGGGTGGGCATGGGTGGTGGCATCTTGTGTAACAAACTCGGTGGAGGAGTTGTAAGGCAAGAAGAGTATAATGAATAGTAAGCATGGTGGAGGAAGCAAGTGGGTTAGGTAGGAGTGGTTATGTTGGGATAAGAAGTGGCCCTTTTGACGCATTTCCCGGGGCAGCCCACTCTCAGGTTGTAGATGAGATTCTTGCGTGGACAAGAAGAAATGCAGATGCACTGTGTTCTATTGTTTACAGTGTAAATGATTCCATCATGGCGTTAATTCAACATGTCACCACAGCGGAGGAGGCATGGACGGTCTTGAAAAATCTGTATGAGACCAGGAATTAGACATGGATTCAGAATCTAGAGACTCAACTCGTGAATGAGAAATTGTTGAGTCTGAAGCGGTAGAGAAGCTCATCACCAGGGTGAAGAATCTGCACGATCAGATGATTGCGATTGGCATCCCCATCACCAGTGAGAATCTAGCATGAAGGTGCATATGGATTCTCCCACCAAAGTAGGACAGTCTTGTTATGGCATTGAATCATTGAATACGCAGAACAGAAATCCACCCCTCAACTTTGAGGATTTCAGCACGATGCTTCTGGAGGAGGAGATGCATCAAAAGACGAGGACTAGAGAAGATTCGGCTTTCTAAGCTGGATCAAGGAAAGGTAAGGGTAAGGACTCTAGTAACCCATCTTCTTCTGATGATAAAAAGAGAAAGAAGAAGATCAAGTGCTTCTATTGCAACAAGGCAGGGCACAAGTAGAATGAGTGCCAAAAGAAGATTGCAGATGAGAAGAACGGAATAAATGAAACACGGTAGTTTACAGTCTGAATCGTAGCTACATGAAGGCTGTGAACGGGAGGACTCCACTGCAGGCCTTTTCTGGTAAGAAACCTTTAGCTGCACACTTCAAAGTTTTTGGATGTGACTGTTTTGTGCATGTCCCTGATGCTAACAGGACCAAATGGGAACCGAAGAGCCAGAAGTGTATTTTCTTGGGCTACAGTGAAGAGGCGAAGGGTTACCGTCTCTATAACCTTGTTACCAAGAAGGTAATAGTAAGTCGCAATGTGGTCTTCTCAGAATAGCTGCATCAATTGGAGGAGGATGCTTCCTTCCCAGATAACCAGGACCAGGATATCCATCCAGTACCACCACCAACAGCAGACCGAACTCCCCCAACGGTGCTTGGGAGGATTCAAGATAAAGAAGATGAAGAAGAGCCTATAGAACCACAACGGCAATGGCCATTCCCGAAGTGGGTAAAGTAGCTTTTGGATGGTAGAGAACCTCAAGCCATTGAGGAGGAACCATCTGAACACAACTGGTCCAAGAGATTAGAGGAGCAAAGAAGGGCGCAGGAACACTCGATCAACTATGATTTGATGACAGACGTGATCCGTGCTGATGAACCCAAGTGTCTTGAAGAGGCACACGCTGATGATAGGTGGATGGAGGCTATGCAGTCGGAGTATGGCTCCCTAATGAAGAACAACACTTGGAACCTTGTGGATCATGCACCAAAACACAAGGTAATCGGCACCAAGTTGGTGTACAAGACCAAGTACAAGTCCGATGGCACGTTGAATAAGTACAAGGCTCGGCTCATGGCAAAATGATTCGCACAGGTACATGGTTTTGATTATTAGGATACTTTTGCTCACACAGCTTGACTAACCACAATTCGTCGTGTCTTGGCTTTAGCTGCCCAGGGAAGTTGGCCCGTGTTTTAGATGGATGTAAAATCCGCCTTTCTAAATGGGGATCTCAAGGAGGAGGTATACATGGAACAACCACCAGATTTTGTGATCCCTGGTTCAGAAGGTAAAGTCTGTAAACTGAAGAAGGCACTTTACGGGCTGAAACCGGCCCCACAAGCATGGTACCAGTGGATTGATGCCTACTTTCTGCAAAACAGGTTCAGGATGAGCCCATATGATGCGAATTTGTATATCTTTAGAGAAGGATGCAGGTGTATGATCGTGGTCCTTTATGTGGATGAACTTGTCATAACAGGGAACCATGAAGAGAAGATCTCGCAGACAAAGCATTTGCTAGGAAGAGAGTTTAAAATGACAGACCTCGGACTGATGCATTTTTGTTTGGGGATTGAAGTTTGGCAAGAGCCGAAACAGATCTTCATCTCACAGCTGAAGTATGCTGGTTGAAGGCATTTGGCATGGCTGAGTGCAAGATAGTTGGTACCCTATGGAGGTTGACGTGAAGCTCTCAAACAAGGATTCATCACCACTGGTGGACGAAGCAAAGTACAGAAGGCTTGTGGGTAGTTTGATTTACTTGTGCAACACACGGCCGGACATCAGTTTGTGACTGGTGTACTAAGCAGGTTTTCCAATAAGCCCTGGGAGAACCATTGGAGGGCAGGGATGCGGGTGCTGAAATACATCAAAGGCACACTTGACTATGGCATCACCTATACCAAGGGCAACATCTTGACCGGATTCTATGACTCGGATTGGGCAGGAGACGTGGACAATAGGAGATCAGTGACAGGTTACTGTTTCTCATTTGGATCTGGAGCTATGTCATGGGTCAACAAGAAGCAACCTATAGTTGCTCTTTCTTCTACCGAGGCTGATTTGTGCTTTGCTTCTTGCGAGGCAGTGTGGTTGAGGAGGATTTTAAGGGACATGGGTGCAGTGCAGAACAAGCCTACGCAGTTATCATGTGACAATTAGAGTTTCATGGTGATTGCAAAGAACCCCGTGTTCCACGCTCGCATAAAACACATTGAGATTCAATATCACTTTGTACGCGAGCTCATCATGGATGGAGAGGTCGACTTGGTGTACTGTCTGACTATAGAGAATGCTGCGGACATCTTCACGAAGGCTCTTGGAAGAGACTTGTTGGAGAGTCATCTTCTTGGGCCGAAAAAGTAAGTTCACTTGCGGGTGGACATTGAGGGGGGGTGTTAGATATCAATGCTCCATTCTCATGTAACTACGCAAGAACTATCTAACTATACTTGTAAGCCCCCATATGAGGAGAAGGCATTTGAGTAGCTCGGTTATCCGGTAGGTCCTGGTTTGGACACCAGATGGGGGCCATGTGTGGCTTGATGGCTAGATGGAGTTGGCACACTGCCAACTAGGCTACATGCAAGTGCAAGAAGGCATCCCATGACTTACCGCATTGAGGGTAGACATAGCATTTCCCAGGGTAGCCCACTCTCGAGTTGCGGGGCCCGTTTGGAGCCCCAGATGATCCCGGATGGCTCTGGGCCGAATGGAGTCGGTAGGTTAGTTGCTCTATTTTATGCCACGGTTCTATCGTATGGTTGGTGGCCTATTTCAAGACCGACCCCCAGTCGACCATTTTCGGCAGACTGGGTCGGTCACCCAATTGGGTCCAACCGACTACGACTAATGGCTATATAAGAGCGAGCCCGTGAAGCCCATTTCATCACTGGCTATAGCAACCCTAATTCCTTAGCATCCAGCCTCCATCCTCTACTGTTTCTAGCTCGCCATGGAAGCTTCTTTCACAGGAGCGCATGGTTGGGAGGCAGCGCCATCTATTGTATCAGTTTTACAGTAATCAAATTTTTGATTCTCCATACTATCTATTTTCTCTCTTGTGTACAAGATCCTGTTATCTGTTGAGCACAGACATTGTATTATTTTCTTACATATATATACAAAAGGTCTCACAGGCTATCTTTCTTCTTGGCTAGTTTGAGTACATCGAGAATAGGGGTCTTTGAATCCCCTAGTGGATTCCTATATATAAAGCTAGCCGCAACAGCACTAACATCCTCCTCTCCTACTGCCAAAGACATAGCCGTTGCCGTCAATGCCCTACCATAAATGTTCGATTTTAAGGCATTGATAGCAGCCAGGCAATGTACCAAAATGACTTTGTCAGCATTCTGAGTAATGTTGGAGTATCCGATAGCGCGCAACAATGCCTTGCACTTCAGCAGCTCTGAAGGACCTCGAGGAGAAAATTTACTTTGAAAGACCACGATATGCTCTGTGACTTTGCCAAGGTAATGGGCCAAAGAATGATCTCGCCCAAATGCGTTGCGAACATTACCCCATTGAGATGAGAATTCATCAAGCTCAAACGCATCCTGCAACAATTCAACAAACATTAGAAGACTGACAAAACAAATTATATTGAAAGAACATCAAAATAAAAAATATTGTTCGAACTTACCACTATAGAGTCGTCAGCTTCTATCCCTTCCTCATTTGCAATGTTGATGGAACCAGGTGTTTTGTGATGTTCCATTTGGAAGGTGGACACTTTCTACTGACCTGTGTTGGAGGTGGAAGCTTTTGCATGAGAGGGTTGTGCATCGTATACGAACATGTCTGCATCCCTCATTGAAACTAGCATTGTCAAGAGAAATTCTTCCATTGTCTAGTCTTTGGAACCTAAAACCCCAGGATCTTTGACACTTGTGTCAACATAGAACCCCGATAGGACTCTGAGTGCCTCATCCTCTCATGGTCCAAAAAGAACCTCTATGTCATGGAGGAATACGTACTCTTCTCCATTGATGATGAGGGGGGACAAGGACCATAATTCTGATTCTGGGTCAACGGTCTCCAATGCAGATTCTTGCTCTACTGGGGGCTCTTGAAGTAGGCTCAATGCTTGAGCTACTTCCATCTCCTCTGGTGCGGATTTGAGAAAGTTATCGGTGGCATGTCTAATTATCGATTTTGACATGTCTAACTTGATGTCAATTTGCTAATTTGGAGGTCCTCGTGCTCCTCATTCTGAGCACTTAATGCCCCAATCGAACTTTGGAGTGAAAAGTTACATCAATTTTTGTGTCTACTTTTGTCTTGGTTTTATGATCGGCGCGCTCGTACTGCTTTTCGCCAAGAATCTCGTGGCTTCATGATAAATGTATTGGTTTCACGAATGGCATGATTGTAGTGCTTTTCACCAAAAATATCTTTGTTTCATGATCAACAACTCTACTTTTCTCTAAAAATATCGTGGTTTCATGATCAATAAGCTCAAAGCGCTTTCTTCGCATGTATGCTATCTCTAGCATCCTCCATGATCAACAAGCTCAAAGCGCTTTCTTCACATGTATGCTATCTCTAGCATCCTCCCATCTCACGTTCTATCCTTTTTTGGCGTATCTCGAGTTCTATATTTTTAGAGAGACCATTGTATTCTCAATCATTGATGTGAGCTCTGACAAATGTATTCTCCTGAAGCATGATGGCTGCAACACCTATAATTGTCAACGGCTTTCTGTTTCAAGGACAAGGTTTTCTTGGTTGGAAAGTGAAGATGTTATTGATACTTGAAGGTGATAATCTTTCAGATATTGTTCTTGGTGATCTCGATTGTCCATCCCAACTTGTTGATGCAACTAAGAATCAAGCTCTTGTGACTCAAGGCCCTCTCTTTGAGAAATGGAGATCTAACTCTGCCAATTGGCATTCTCATGATAAAGCAGCTCGTTAGTATATTTTATCTACTCTACATGACTCTCTTATGCTGGATGTATTTGACCTTCCTTCTTCTCATACAATATGGGAATATCTCGTTGCTCCTTTTGAGAAGAAATCTGTCACAGTGATCTCGGGGGGGTCACTATGTATAGACTCTCTTCCATGTACATGTCTAAGTCTAGTTTAGGGATGACTAGATCAGCAGTTCTAGTAGAGGGGGTGCTAGATGATGAGGCTTCTTCCTCTAAATTTTCTTCTTGGAGAAGGAAGATGAATGTCATCTGATATGAAAGGCATTTGGTGCCTGTATTTCCTGTGATCCCCGCATCTAGGATGTCTTGAACTTCGACACTATCCTAAACCCTTCGTCTGTAAGGTTGTCACAAAAGCAGACCATGCGCTTTACAAACTTGGGTTCCTCTACAAACAAATACTTTATGTAATCTATAGGAACCCATCTCTTTGAAGAGTGGTCAAGTGTATAAGAAAAATTTGAGAAATTATCTTGCATGTAAAGGATGAGATATGAGAAGTCATCCTTGGCTCACATATATGTGCCTAGGACATCTAAAGTCCTATCAAACAATAAAAATAGCTCTTCCTCACGATTTGCAAATGCAGTTCGTGAGATGAAGTCATGGAACATAGTTCTAGCTGAATTCATGGCAAATAGCAACTGATGGAGGGAGTAACTTTTGAGGATGGGAGTTTCTATGGCTCTCTAAACGTGAAAGTGAGAATGTGATGTAAAAATGGCCCTTACCCCTTAATATATATCAAAGCCCTAAAAATTAAAATTAATCATAAAATCTCCAAATTTTTTGAAAAACATTTACCATGAACTGAAAGGAGAAAACATTAAAAGAAATAACATTTTAATTTAATTGTCCATCATCTTTTGAAGCAATAACTAGGATTTGACAAACAAAAAATGAAATGCTGCACTAGTCAAACACATTGTTAGCAATCTTCAAAGTTGTAGGAGGAATGAAATTGGCACTATGCATGCACTTCTCCACACGGAGACTGATCTTACCACCATTTAAGGTAAAGTAGGACTCTGACATGCCATCCTCCATGACCAATAGGTGTTCTCACACATCCCTTAGAGTCCATTGCGATGTGACATTCACATTCTTGACATCTCCCTCTTCAACATCAATAGACAAACTTATCCCCGTATTGTCTTCATCATTAGAGTCTAGGGGAAGCCACCGGCCATTTGTTTTCTTCTAGCACCTGTACTGAAAAGCTAAATACAAAATTTGGCGTGGCAAATGGTTTCTAATAACCACATTGTCTTTACATGCATGACATTGAAACACATCACCCTTTTGGTCGCCTGACCTAGTTCCCCAATTCATCCCAAGTAAATCTTCAAGAGCATTTTCATCTACACGCTTGCAGGACCACATAGTTTTTGTTCTATGCATATGTATATTTTGAAATAAAGAAGCAAAAATTTGCAGAGGCATAAACCAAGATAACCTTGCCCATTTGGATCCAAATGTAAACTTCATGGCCATGCCCACATCCTTTGCAATCTTGTCCTTGTACGATTACAATGTCCTCGAGTCCACATTGCTGCAATCCATGTCTCGAAGTTATGGTGGTGCAATGGTTTGTAGACGGCCATAGCTTGATGATGTCATTGGAGTGATGTATGTTGCATTATACGAATACACATTCTTCATTTGTAAGGAGGCCAACTTCTCCCTGGCATGCATTTGCTTACCTAAATCCTCATGAATCACAGTGAACTTGCCTATGAATGATTCAACTGGTTCCCACTCCTTGAAGTCCGAAGGGAAAACATGTGCCACCATGAATAAGAGCGCTTAGAAACCAAACACAAAATTTCCAAATGGACTCATTACACTTACAGGTGAAAAAGGTACATAGATAGAAAGGCTCATAGTGTGATGGTATCCTAGATTGATCGAATAATGGAAAAAGCCGCATATCTTTTACCATGTAAACATGTTGCAGTTTTGTGAGCCATCCTATCTTCCCAAACTTGAACTTCAAGATGCGCCCCTTCCACTCATGCAAGATGTCACCTCTTTTACACTTGGGAGAAGATGTCATCTTTGTCTCTTACAGTTACTTTAGAAAACACATAAGTCTATGGAATTAAATTTCACAGTTACTTTAAATTTCTATGGAATTAAATTTCCATCACTTGACTATTAAGTCATTAGAGAGAGCATATGTCCTCAAAAGTGCCTACTATGGCATTGGCTTCATGAAAAAAAGCAGACTTTAAACTTGTAGGCCATGTGTAACTAGGGCTGGCATCGCAAATCTCCTCACAGAATCTCCTCACAACTTGTTTCGAATCTTCCGCTGACTTGTAAGCATTCAACAACTCTTCTTTTCTCTCTTGGCTTTCCTCATCTTCACCATTTTTTTCAATACAGCTTCTAGCCACCGCCATATCCTGTACGAAAATTTAACTCATTCGCATAAGAAGTGTGTGATTAAAAGACTTAGCAAAAAAGAAAGCTAAGGATATTCACCTCTTCTGCTGAGTTCAAATCAAGCAGCCATGTGCATAACATATCCTCCTCGAATGATTTTCCCTTCATTGGTCCATGCAAAAGAGATCTAAGACAGATTTGAGTTCACTAAATGAAGTCAGGTAGTAAGTAGTCATGGTCTTAGAGGGAAAGTGGGAGAAGGAGAGTGAGGGAGAAATAGTGAGGGATGCACAGTGAGCTGCCCCTCCTTCAAGAGTGATAGAAAGTGAGGGAAGACGTAAAGTGAAAGATGAATACAAGTTAATCAGAAGGACTAGGATGTAAGAAATAAGAGAGTGTTTGTGGAAGGACTACGATGGAAGATTACAAGTGCACTAAGCACGATGTGTTCGCTATGATAAGGATAAGGGTTGGAATAAAGTGAGAGAAGCATTGGAAATGCTCTACTTTAAGTGAGTGGAGACTGTCCAACTGAATAAAATTCTGTAGAGCATTGGGAATGATGTACTTTAAGTGAGTGGAGCATTGGGAATTGATACTTTGCCATGAAATATATTACAAATATTACATCATCACATATTCATATCAAAATTCTCATCACAGAATGTTATATTTCCTAATAATCACATCATCACACATTCATATCATAAAATTGTGTGCATGAAATAAATATATAAATATCATGACTAAATGCCACTTAAGTAATAAGTTAGAAATTGGTGTATAATCAACAAAAACTACATCATGATTCATACATTGCAACAAATAAATGTCAACCATAATATTCATGGAGTAAACAACATCATGAGAATATGCTCCTCATGCATATATACAAACACAACATCATACATGCATCACAACTCTTCTGATCCTTCTAGTGGAGACTGTGGCAACTCTTCTGATGCTTCCAATGGAGGCTGTGGTGCTCTCGATGTACACTCAGTCTCTACTTCTTCTGTAGTATGTAGTGCTTTCAGAGTAGACTCAGTATCCTCTTCCTTAAATATGCAAGCGGAGGCTGTGGCAACTCTTTTGATGCTTCCAGTGGAGGCTGTGGTGCTGTAGGTGTACACTGGGTCTCTACTTCTTCTATAGTGTGCAGTGCTTTCATAGTAGACTCAGTCTCCTCTTCCTTAAATGCAAGCTCTGATATTGCTTCAGTTGCACGTTGTATTCTAATTGCAGCAATTAGGTCTCGAATGATTTCAGCCCTAAACAATTGTATATCCTCCTCTGAATATTTGAGCTCCAAAGAGTCTTCCGATGAGATCTGTGGCTTAAGTGAGAAATTTTTTTTTTTGAAAATCAACATGCAGTTGTAGGCAACTCTCCACCCACAACTATGCCCATCTTCCTGCTCTACTACTAAATGCTTTTGGAAGTCTACCGAGTCTTTGTACTGTCCTGTTTCTCTGATAGCAGATACCAACTTCTCAATCGACCTGCTCATCATGACATATTAAAAAAACTTAGTATGTCTATTACATAAGGTACATAATATAGAAGTAACAACAGATTAATAGAATACTTATGTTTGCACTGAGCCATGAAAGCCTGCAATCGAGTTAACAAACCAACAATAGTTGTCTTCAAGGTCCCAAACCACCAAACTCCAATGTTTCCTACACGAATAATTAAGAACCATTATTATTTAACACAATGTTGCCAGTATAAGATGAAAATAAAGGTTGCCATGATACTTATATCTCGTGATATGCCATAAATAGGACTCGCACGCCATGTAAATGTAAAGGCTGTAACCATTTACAAACATCGGCTATTGTCTTTCTGCTATCACTAAGTATAGGAGAAAGGAGGAAATCCAACATCTACACATGGTTTTGTACGGCTCTACCAAATCGTGAGATAACTATACTGCACCAACAAATAAATGAATATTAGCTTATTAGATTTAATCAAAATATTGAATTATCAAGCAGAGAAAAAGTTTGTATCAAACCTGAGAATGGCCATCATAACGTTGTTATTGACCTCATTTGAAGCTCTAGAGAGGAGTGAAATCTCCTCTCCCCCAAATTCAAGATACTGAGGTCTATGTTGAATCATAACCCTAACATTAAAAGAGCTTCCCGATTCTTCCAATGAAGCCATGTTTGTAGAGTTGAGGTCTTCTATCCCCTTTGACTCTTTGATGGCATTCATTTTGCCCTCAATGATTGCTCGAATGGTACATGTTATAAATGCATAGAGATGCAAATCCATATATGTTGACAGTGTGGTGTCATTTTGTATCTCAAAAATTTGACCAAGTACCAAAAATCAATTGTAGCCCACCCTCCATCCACAATTATAGATGTGGCTATTCTCTTGATGTGATACCTGACATGTTATATACTCTATTTGTTGTGCCAAGTCACATTGCCGCATTACTATGTCGATAGCACCTACTAACTTTCGAGCTAATCTGCACATTAAAACATATAACAACAGTGAATATGTGCATTGCATATCAATCTACATGTCAAGAAGTGACAACAAGTGTAGTCTATACTAATTACTCTAACACATTGCCATGGACGGATGTCATTGAGTTGGCAAAGAAGCACTTCTTCGCAAGGATGTCCATGACTACCAGAATCCAATGTGAGCTGCATTATCAATAAAGAATAATTACTGTGTTTGAGATAATTCTAGCAATGCAATAGAAAAAGCAAGTAGGGTTTGATGCTTACTTCTCATAATATGCTATAAAAATAACTCGTGCATCATTCATAGGAACGTGCTTCAACCACTTGCAAACATCCTCTATGGTTTCTTCTTTGTTGCTAAGCACTTCCAAAATACGAGGATCGAGCATATATGAAACGCTTTGTATATTTTGCGGAAAATTTGCTATAACATTACTATATTTAAAAAAAAAGTATTAGCTTCTTGGGTTTAATCAAAATAAGCAAAATATAAAGCCAAGGAAAAGGTTGCATCAAACCTGAGGATGGTTGTAATGACTTTGACATTAACCTCTTTCTTAGGATTCAAGAGGATTGAAATGTCTTCTTCACCAAATTCAAAAAAATGAGGTTGTTGTCGAATTAACAACATAGTGGTGAATGAACTTCCAATCTGCTCCAATAGATTCATATTTTCATGACTCATCTTATTGAGAGAGTAGTCTACATCGTATTCTTCTTCACTTGCTATGTCTTCTACATCCTCCTTCTGCTATAAAAATATAAAAAAGTTATGCAATGTACACATCCCAAATAAAGGCTTAAACAAGCAGATAAGGTTTCATACATGCTTTCATTAGAGTGAATCTCTCCTCCGCTTAGAGCAAAAATTTAAAAAGTAAGGTTTCATACATGCTTTCATTAGAGTGAGTCTCTCCTCCTCTTGGAGGAAAAATTTAAAAAGTTATGAGATTTACACATCCCAAATAAAAATAAAGGTTTAAATAATCATAGAAGTATAAAGATAGCATGCTTTCATTAGACTCAGTCTCTTCTCCTCTCGGAGGAAAAAATAAAAAAGTTATGAGATTTACACATCCCAATTAAAGGCTTGAACAAGCATACAAGTATAAAGATAAGGTTTTATACATGCTGCAATGTAGTCATATTTTCAGGTTGTTTCCCAATGGTAGTAATTAGACGCTGAATACTCTCAGCCCGAAATGCTAGCAGATCGGCTTCTGTATATGATTCCATTTTGACTGGTAACTCCAAATCAAAAATCTCTCTAAGAAACAACATGCAGTTGTAGGCAACTCTCCACCCACAGTTGTGTCCATCTTTTTGCTCCACTGGCAGACGTCTTTTGAATTCTACTTGATCTTGTTGCTCCGTGGTTGTTCTGACAGCAGATACTAGCCGATATGCAGCACTATCCATCATGACATATTAAATATATTAATATATCATGATCATAAGGTACAAAATAAGAAAGTATCAAAAATATTAAGAGAATAATTACCTTGGGGAGTTGGCATGATAGCCTTCCATTGAATTCACAAACCATAAATGGTTGAGTTCAACGTCCCAGAAGATCAGACTCCAATGTGAGCTACACGACCAAAATAAAAATGATTATTGTTTTACACAAACTTGCCAAAGAAATAGTAAAAATAAGGTTAGAGTTGATACTTACGCCTCATGATAAGGCATTAAGATGACTCGCACCCCATCTAAATTCAAAGGGCTTAACCACGTACAAACATCTTCTATAGTCTTTTGAGGAGAGCTAAGAATAGAAGAAAGGAGAGCATTGAGCATGTAGACACGATGCTGCACTAGGAAGCTGAGAAATAACTACATTGCACCAAGAAATAAACAAACATTAGCTCATAGAATTGATTTGCATTCTGCACTAGGAAACTGATATATAACTACACTATGAATAAATAAACAAATGTTAGCTCATTGAAGTAGCAACAAATAAACAAACATTACCTGAGAATGGCCAAGATAACATTGTCATTAACCTCTTTTAAAGGATTGGAGAGGATTGAAACCTCCTCTCTACCAAAGCTCAAATACTGAGGTTCTCGTTTCAAAATGATCCTAACTTCAAATGAGCTCTCCATTTTATCCAATGCAGCTAAATTTGATTCTTCAATCAAATTTAGAGGTGGTTGCATTGTTGAAGTAGAAGGGAGTGCCTCTGTATTGACTTCATCCATTTCTTCTCCCTCTATTGCCTATAAACAAATATGAGAGATTGGATTCATTATCTTTAAATTCAAATCTTATTTAAAAATTTGTATTTAGTTGAGAAATAGAGAGTTCATACCGCTAAGTATTGTCGTAGTGGCCTTTTTTCATAACCCTGCGAGCCATAATTATCAAAGAAGGCATCATCATGTTTGTCTTCATCCACCAACCTCTCTCTCAACGGGTCATGTAAGTCCATCTTTTCATCATCATCAACTGGGACATTATGATCTTCAAGGTAATCATCCATGTCATCGGTGTCCTTGTGGTCTATCTCTTTTTCATAGCCTGTGGTTAGATCTGCTTGAAGCTGAAAATAAGCCATGAAATGCTTATTTTCAATAATATTTGTGGAGTTGCCTTTTCTGAGGAGATCCTCAAATAAATATCCCATCCTGGACAAGGTGACCTCCCAACCTGCCGGTAGCAAATTCTCCATCATGGTAAGCAAAAGACACCCACTTTTTGCAGAACTTCCATAGTTGTTTTTTTTATAATGTATGGACCTGGGAATATCTTGCTCTTCTAGCATCAATCTCAAATTATTTGAATTCCCTCTTATGTTCTTTTGTAAGGAGTGATCAGGGTTGGGACTCTGCATACACAAAAAGAATGATTCAAGAGATTGAATCGCTATGCCACATTCTCTCTTGCCTCTCTTTGCTGCATAAACACCACTATAGATCTTCAAATCTGATGAATATGCTTGCTCTAGAGTAACCTGCATGGCTTCTTTGTCTTTTTTATCAACAAAAATGACAATGTTGCAAATTGCCACTTTGCTAATGGTGGTATATACTATTCTATCAATGAAGTTATGGATATCATCGCTAGAAACTTCATTGATAAAGAATAGTTGTGGCTTATCCCATGCTGACTCATTCTTGAAGAAGTCATCTTCTGAGACTCCCCTGAAGTTCACAAGCTTTTCAGACTCTACCGTAACCTCTACATTGAATTGAAAGCTTTGGTGCATATCTGTCGGCATCCTTATCTCGCTGATTAATCTTTCCACATATGCAACCAGCTGTTGTGGGATTTCTTTTCTCATATAAGAGGTTACTATTTCTAACCCATCTTCATCCTTTTTAATCCACCTGTTTGCCCATAGCTTTACCTTGGGTGTTGACAAAGAAGCTATATGCTTCACCACATTATAGTCAATGTTACAATGAGTAAGTGGAATTTGTTTCTCTGACAGCAAATACTTAATGGCACTATGCACTACATCATGCCTCACCTGTACATTGATGCATTCTTCCATGCAGTGGTCTTTGTCTTTTTTTCCAAAAAACCATTCTTTCTTTAAAAATTTTTGTGCTGCCATGGATGCATACTTGTTAGGTAAATACTTGATAGGCCTCCACATCCTTGCCGTCAACTCCTTCTTATCCATTACCTTTGACATTCCAGAGCTAAACAAAGGAGCTTCATAGGTTAACTGTCCACGCTCACAAGCAATGCATGTTTCAAGCATCTCATTGAACACTTCAACAGGACGAAATATGATAGAAGTGTAGTCGGCATATCTGTCCCTCACCACCTTGAGGCTTGTCATACTTTCTTCTCGCTCTTGAGTTCCCCTAGGCACAACTGCACTCAAAGGAGTATAGAAGTTCGTGAGTGTGTCAGCGTCTGCTTTTGTGACCTTTCGCTTCAAATCAGGATTTGGAGAACCAAATGTTGTCCATATAACCCTTTCCTTCTGTAAGACCTCTGATGTTGAGGATATCTTACGCTTTCCATGGACATAATGATTAAGTCTTTCGGACTCAATCAAATACTTGATCTCATGCTTGAATATACAGATTGTTGCAGGATAATAATGGAATGAACTTATCTTTGCAAATTGTTTTGGAGTGAGTCTTTTGACCTCCTTTGCTTCCCTTGTGATCTGATTACACATTCTTCTTAATACTTTCTTCTCGTAAGTCCTTTTCATTCTTCTTGTAAGTCAAATCTTATTTGTCGCTCTTGCTCGTGATAGTAAGTCAAATCCTCCTCTCCCCTCTCTCTCCTTCTGCTCCCTCCTCTCCTCTCCCTCTCTCTCTCCTCTCTCTCCTTTCACTCCCCTCCCTCCCTCCCTCCCTCGACCCCCCGCCCTCCCCTCCTTCCCTCCCCTCCCTTCCCCTCCCTCCACTGCCAAAACCCCTCCCTTTCCTGCGCCGCCACAACCCCTCCCTCCCTCGACCCCCAGCCCTCCCCTCCTCCCCTCCCTTCCCCTCCCCTCCCCTCCCTCCGCCGCCAAAACCCCTCCCCCCCTCGACCCCTCCCCCCCTCCCCTCCCCTCCTGCTCCCCCCCTCCCCTTCCCCCTCTACCCCCCCCCTTCCCCCTCCCCCTCCCGCTCCCCCCCCTTCCCCCTTTGCTCTCCCCGTCCCACCCCCTTCCCCCTCCATCCCTCCTTCCCCCCCGCCCTCGTCCCACCCCCTTCCCCCTCCACCCCCCCTTCCCCCCTTCCCCAGGGCTGGCGGCTGCGGCCGCAGCCCCCCCTCCCCCCTTTCCTTCCCCATCCCACCCCCTTCCCCCTCTGTTCTCCCCGTCCCACCCCCTTCCCCCTCCATCCCCCCTTCCCCAGGGCTGGTGGCTACGGCCGCCAGCCCCCCCCTTACCCCCTTTCCCCCATGCCTCCCCCCTTTCCCCCCGTCCCACCCCCTTCCCCCTCTGCTCTCCCCTAGCCCACCCCCCCTTACCCCCTTTCCCCCACGCTTCCCCCCTTTCCCCCATGTCCCACCCCCTTCCCCCTCCATCCCCCCTTCCCCAGGGTTGGCAGCCGTGGCCGCCAGCTCCCCCTACCCCCTTTCCCCTGCGCCTCCCCCCTTTCCCCCCCGTCCCACCCCGTTCCCCCTCTGCTCTCCCCCAGCCCCCCCTTACCCCCTTTCCCCTGCGCCTCCCCCCTTTCCCCCCGTCCCACCCCCTTCCGCCTCTGCTCTCCCCATCCCACCCCCTTCCCCCTCCATCCCCCCTTCCCCAGGGTTGGCGGCCGCAGCCGCCAACCCCCCCTACCCCCTTTCCCCCCCGCCCCCCTCCCCCCTCCCCCCTTTCCCCCCCGTCCCTTTCCCTTCCCCCTCTCCCCAGGGCTGGCGGCCACGGCTGCCAGCCCCCCCCTCCCCCCTTTCCCCCCGTCCCACCCCCTTTCCCCCTTGCCCCACCCCCTTCCCCCTTTCCCTGCCGTCCCACCCCCTTGCTCCCCCCTTCCACCCCGGTCCCCTCCCCCCTTCCCTCGGGCTAGCGATCGTGGCCGCCAGCCCCCCCTCCCCCCTTTCCCGACCCACTCCCCGCCCCCGTCCGACCCCCTTCCCCCTGCACCCCCCCTTCCCCCACCCCCCTCGCACCCCCTTCCCCCTCCCGCCCCTTCACCCCCGCCCCCCTCCACGAGTTGGCGACCGCGGCCGCCAGCCCTTCCCCCCCCTCTCGCACCCCCTCGCACCCCCCCTCTCGCACTCCCTTCCTCCCACCCCCTTCCCCCTCCCCCGCCCCCCTTCCCTGCCCCCTCTCCCCCCCCTCCCCCCTTCCCCCGGGCTGGCGGCCGCGACCGCCAGCCCCCCCCTCTCAGCCCTCCGCCCCCTCTTCCCCACCCCCCCTTCCCCCCCTTCCCCCGGGCTGGTGGCCGCAGCCGCCAGCCCCTCCCACCCCCTTCCCCCTCCTTCACCTCCGCCCCCCCCTTCCCCACTCCCCCCTTCCCCCCCCTTCACCCGGGCTGGCGGTTGCGGCCGCCAGCCCCTCCCACCCCCTTCCCCCTCCTTCACCTCCGCCCCCCCCCTTCCCCACTCCCCCCTTCCCCCCCCTCCCCGCCGCCAGCCCCCCCTCCCCCCTTCCCCCCCGCCAGTCCCCCCCCCCCTCCTCCCCTTCTGCCAACCCCCCCACCCTCCCCCCTTCCCCCTCCCCCCTTCCCCCCCCCGCCCCCCTTCCCTCCTCCTTTCCCCCCTCTACTCCACCCGCCTCTCCCTCCCTTCCTCCTCCCTTCCCTCCAGCCCCTCCATCCTCTTCTTCTCCTCCCCTCAACCTTTCTCTCTCTAGTTCCTCTCTCTTCAAATTTTTAAAAAGAAATCTAGATAAAGAATTAATCAAAAAAATTTGCAAGTACCTGGAAAAAGTTTGTAAGTTTTCTCTTTCTTGCTTTCTTGCTCTTCCTTCCTTGCTCTCTTGATCGTCCTTGCTTTCTTGCTTCAATGAATGAAATGAGGGGAGAATGAATGAAGAAGGAAGACTATATATAAGAAAAATTAGGTTTTCCTCCTCTCCTATTGGCTTTCCATTCCTCCCCTCTCTCCTACTGGCTTTTCATTTATCCCCTCTCCCATTGGCTCCCATTACTCCCCCTCTCCCATTGGACCCCCATTCCTCATCCCAATCTTCCATTAGCCGTCCCCCCATCCATCCATTTCTTCTTCCTCCCCATTGCCACGACTCCCATCCCACATTTCCACCACATCCCATACTCCTCCTATTTCCCAAAATCGCATATTTCCCCATCTCACCCTCCTCTTTTTCATCCCCTATTAACTCCCTCACTCATTTCACTCCCTTATTATCCTACTCCCCTATTACCTTCCCCTCTCCCATTCCATTCTTCCCTCCCCACTCTCACTTCCACTTCCCATTACTCACTTGCCATTTGAAAACTATTAATATATTATTATACTATTTTTTATACTTATTATCATACACCCCTATTACTTCCCTCTCCCATTCCACTCCTCCCTCCTCACTCCCACTTCCACTTCCCATTACTCACTTGCTATACACATTTGCAAACTATTAATATATTATTATATGATTTTTTATACTATTTGCAAGCTCACATGTGGGCAAAATCACAGGTGTCAAAGTGATCCTATTGTGGTCATACAACAACTGTGCTTTTATTCAAGGGCATATTTATCCTCATCAACAAGCTTATTTACTCAAGGTATGAAGTGCATAATTTGTGCACTAGGTGTTTACTTTGTTGTATCAAAATTGTTTGCCACACACACACACATATACACATACCGAGAATTTTCTAATATTATCGCATCTACATTTCTCCAATGGGCACAAAACTTTGTACACGCCTCAACCTAGGTCTTATTGACTTGCATACAAAGTGGTGCACCCATCCCATAAGTACTTGTTCGGATAACACACCTCCAAACGTATTTTATGACGATTATGCATAACACTAGGAACAAAATGGTGTATCATGTGAGATCGACTATGCAAAGCATATCCAATGGACACAAGACTTTGCACATTTCTCAACCTAGGTAGTATTGACTTATGTGCAAAGTGGCATCCCCATCCGATAAGTACTTGTTTGAAAAATACACCTACGATCATGTTTTTTGACCGTTGTACATGACACCAAGGCCAAAAATGGTATTTAATACTCAATCTACCATGTAAAGCATATCCGATGGGCATAATACTTTGCAGGTGCCTCAAAAGCGGTCGTATGGTATTCCATGCAAAGTGGAACGCCCATTCAATAAGTACTTTTTAGAATATCACACCTAGGACCATGTTTTTTATTAGTTGTTGTCCATAACACTCAGGCAAAAACGCTGATTTATGCTTAATCGACAATGCAACGCATATGCGATCATCACACTACTTTGCACACATCTCAAACTAGGTATTATTGACTTACATGCAAAGTGGCGTGCCCATCCCATAAGTACTTAGTCGAATAACACATCTAGGACTGCGTTTTTTGACGATTGTGCATGACACTAAGGCCAAAACAGTGTTTAATGCTTGTTCGACAATGCAAAGCATATCCGATGGGCACAATACTTTTCACACACCTTTAACTAGGTGGAATTGACTTACATGCAAAGTGGCACACCCATCCCATAAGTGCTTGATCGGATAACATACCTAGCAGTGTGTTTTTTTATGGATGTGCATGACACGAGAGCAAAAATAGTTATTTAATGCTCGATCGACTATGCAAAAGATATCCGATGGGCACAACACTTTTCGTACGCCTCAACGTAGGTGTTATTGAAATGTTCTCAAAGAGGCACACCCATCCGATAAGTACTTGGTTAGATAACACACCTAAGGGCATGTTTTTTTGCGGATGTCCATATCACTAGGGAAAAAATGGTGTACAATGCGTGATCGACCATGCAAAGCATATCCGATGGTGACAATACTTTGCATGCACCTCAACGTAGTTGAAACAGACTTGCGTGCAAAGTGGAGCCCCCATCCGATAAGTACTTGTTTGAATAACACACCTAGGACCGTGTTTTTTCATGGTTATGCATGACACTAAGGCAAAAACGGTGTTTTATGCTTGATCGACAATGCAAAGCATATCCGATGGGCACAATACTTTGCACACACCTTCAACTAGGTGTAATCAACTTACATGCAAAGTGGAACGCCCATCCCATAAGTGCTTGATCAGATAACATACCTAGCAGCGTGTTTTTTTACGGATGTGCATGAGACGAGCAAAATATTTAATGCTCGATCGACCATGCAAAGGATATCCAATGGGCACAAAAATTTTCCTACACCTCAACCTAGGTGGTATTGAAATTTTCTCAATGAGGAACACCCATCCGATAAGTACTTGGTCAGATAACACACCTAATGGCATGTTTTTTTGCGGATGTCCATATCACTAGGGAAAAAATGGTGTATAATGCGTGATCGACCATGCAAAGCATATCCGATGGTGAAAATACTTTGCACGCACCTCAACGAAGTTGAAACAGACTTGCGTGCAAAGTGGAGCCCCCATCCGATAAGTACTTATTTGAATAACACACCTACGGCCGTGTTTTTTGACGGTTGTACATGACACCAAGGCCAAAAACGGTGTATAATGCGTGATGGACCATGCAAATCATATCCGATGGTGAGAATACTTTCCACGCACCTCAACGTAGTCGAAAAGGACTTGTGTGCAAAGTGGAGCCCCCATCTGATAAGTACTTGTTTGAATAACACACTTAGGACCGTGTTTTTTCATGGTTGTGCATGACACTAAGGCAAAAACGGTGTTTTAGGCTTGATCGACAATGCAAAGCATATCCGATGGGCACAACACTTTGCACACACCTTCAAATAGGTGGAATTGACTTACATGCAAAGTGTCACTCCCATCCCATAAGTGCTTGATCAGATAGCATACCTAGCAGCATGTTTTTTTACGAATGTGCATGACACTAGAGCAAAAATAGTATATTTAATGCTCAATCGATCATGCAAAGGATATCCGATGGGCACAACACTTTTTATACACCTCAACCTAGGTGGTATTGAAATGTTCTCAATGAGGCACACCCATCCGATAAGTACTTGGTCAGATAACACACCTAATGGCGTGTTTTTTTACGGATGTGCATATCACTAGGGAAAAAATGGTGTATAATGCGTGATCGACCATGCAAAGCATATCCAATGGTGACAATACTTTGCACACATCTCAACCTAGTTGAAATGGACTTGCGTACAAAGTGGAGCCCCCATCCGATAAGTACTTGTTTGAATAACACACCTAGGACCGTGTTTTTTCATGGTTGTGCATAACACTAAGGCAAAAACGGTGTTTTATGCTTGATCGACAATGCAAAGCATATCGGATGGGCACAATACTTTGCACACACCTTCAAATAGGTGGAATTGACTTACATGCACGCCCATCCCATAAGTGCTTGATCGGATAACATACCTAGCAGCGTGTTTTTTTATGGATGTGCATGACACTAGAGCAAAAGTAGTATTTAATGCTCGATCGACCATGCAAAGGATATCTGATGGGCACAACACTTTTTGTACACCTCAACCTAGGTCGTATTGAAATGTTCTCAAAGAGGCACACCCATCTGATAAGTACTTGGTCAGATAACATACCTAAGGGCGTGTTTTTTTGCGGATGTGCATATCACTAGGGAAAAAATGGTGTATAATGCGTGATCGACCATGCAAAGCATATCCGATGGTGACAATACTTTGCATGCACCTCAAAGTAAGTGAAACGGACTTGCGTGCAAAGTTGAGCCCCCATCCGATAAGTACTAGTTTGAATAACACACCTAGGACCGTGTTTTTATATGGTTGTGCAAGACACAAAGGCAAAAATGGTCTTTTATGCTTGATCGACAATGCAAAGCATATCCGATGGGCACAATACTTTGCACACACCTTCAACTAGGTGGAATCGACTTACATGCAAAGTGGCATTCCCATCGCATAAGTACTTGATCGGATAACACACCTCTAGCAGCGTGTTTTTTTACGGATGTACATGACACTAAGGCAAAAATGGTATTTAATGCTCGATCGACCATGCAAAGCATATCCTATGGGCACAATACTTTTCCTACACCTTAACCTATGTGGTATTGAAATGTTCTCAAAGAGGCACACCCATCCGATAAGTACTTGGTCAGATAACATACCTAAGGGCATGTTTTTTTGCGGATGTGCATACCACTACGGGAAAAACGTTGTATAATGCGTAATCGACCATGCAGAGCATATTCGATGGTGACAATACTTTGCACGCATCTCAACCTATTTGAAACGGACTTGCATGCAAACTGGAGCCCCCATCCGATAAGTACTTGTTTGATTAACACACTTAGGACTGTGTTTTTTCATGGTTGTGCATGACACTAAGGCAAAAACGGTGTTTTATGCTTCATCGACAATGCAAAGCATATCCGATGGGCACAATACTTTGCACACACCTTCAACTAGGTGGAATTGACTTAAATGCAAAGTGGCACGCCCATCCCATAAGTGCTTGATCGGATAACATACCTAGCAGCATGTTTTTTTACGGATGTGCATGACACTAGAGCAAAAATAGTATTTAATGCTCGATCGACCATGCAAAGGATATCCGATGGGCACAACACTTTTCGTATGCCTCAACCTAGGTGGTATTGAAATGTTCTCAAAGAGGCACACCCATCCGATAAGTACTCAAGTGGTCAGATAACACACCTAAGGGCGTGTTTTTTTGTGGATGTGCATATCACTAGGGAAAAAATGGTGTATAATGCGTGATCGACCATGAAAAGCATATCTGATGGTGACAATACTTTGCAGCCTCCTCAATGTAGTTGAAACAGACTTGTGTGAAAAGTTGAGCCCCCATCCGATAAGTACTTATTTGAATAACACACCTACGGCCGTGTTTTTATATGGTTGTGCATGACACTAAGGCAAAAACAGTGTTTTGTGCTTGATCGACAATCCAAAGCTCGATGGGCACAATACTTTGCACACACCTTCAACTAAGTGGAATTGACTTACATGCAAAGTGGCACGCCCATCGCATAAGTGCTTGATCAGATAACACACCTAGCAGCATGTTTTCTTACGGATGTGCATGACACTAGAGCAAAAATAGTATTTAATGCTCGATCGACCATGCAAGGCATATCCGATGGGCACAAAACTTTTCTTACACCTCAACCTAGGTGGTATTGAAATGTTCTCAAAGAGGTACACCCATCCAATAAGTACTTGGTCAGATAACATACCTAAGGGCGTGTTTTTTTGCGGATGTACATACCACTAGGGAAAAAACGGTGTATAATGCGTGATAGACCATGCAAATCATATCTGATGGTGACAATACTTTGCACACACCTCAACGTAGTTGAAATGGACATGCGTGCAAAGTGAAGCCCCCATCCGAAAAGTACTTGGTCAGATAACACACCTAATGGCGTGTTTTTTTGCGGATGTCCATATCACTAGGGAAAAAATGGTGTATAATGCGTGGTCGACCATGCAAAGCATATCCGATGGTGAGAATACTTTGCACACACCTCAACATAGTTGAAATAGACTTGTGTGCAAAGTGGAGCCCCCATCCAATAAGTACTTATTTGAATAACACACCTACGGCCATGTTTTTATGTGGTTGTGCATGACACAAAGGCAAAAACGGTGTTTTATGCTTGATCGACAATGCAAAGCTTATCCGATGGGTACAATACTTTGCACACACCTTCAACTAGGTGGAATTGACTTACATGCAAAGTGGAATTCCCATCGCATAAGTACTTGATTGGATAACACTCCTAGCATCGTGTTTTTTAACGGATGTGCATGACACTAAGGCAAACATGGTATTTAATGCTCGATCGACCATGCAAAGCATATCCGATGGGCACAATACTTTTCCTACACCTTAACCTAGGTGGTATTGAAATGTTCTCAAAGAGGCACACCCATCCGATAAGTACTTGGTCAGATAGTTCATACCTAAGGGCATTTTTTTTGCGGATGTGCATATCACTACGGGAAAAACATTGTATAATGCGTAATTGACCATGCAAAGCATATCCGGCAGTGACAATACTTTGCACGCATCTCAACCTAGTTGAAACAAACTTGCGTGCAAACTAGAGCCCCCATCCGATAAGCACCTGTTTGATTAACACACTTAGGACCGTGTTTTTTCATGGTTGTGCATGACACTAAGGGAAAAATGGTGTTTTATGCTTGATCGACAATGCAAAGCATATCCAATGGGCAGAATACTTTGCACACACCTTCAACTAGGTGGAATTGACTTACATGCAAAGTAGCACGCCCATCCCATAAGTTCTTGATCGGTTAACATACCTGGCAGCCTGTTTTTTTACGGATGTGCATGACACTAGAGCAAAAATAGTATTTAATGCTCGATCGACCATGCAAAGGATATCCGATGGGCACAACACTTTTCGTACATCTCAACCTAGGTGGTATTGAAATGTTCTCAAAGAGGCACACCCATCCGATAAGTACTTGGTCAGATAACACACCTAAGGGCGTGTTTTTTTGTGGATGTGCATACCACTATGGAAAAAACGGTGTATAATGCGTGATCGACCATGCAAATCATATCTGATGGTGACAATACTTTACACACACCCCAAGGTAGTTGAAAGGGATTTGCGTGCAAAGTGGAGCCCCCATCCGATAAGTACTTGTTTGAATAACACACCTAGGACCGTGTTTTTTCATGGTTCTGCATGACACTAAGGCAAAAATGGAGTTTTATGCTTGATCGACAATGCAAAGCATAGCCGATGGGAACAATACTTTGCACACACCTTCAACTAGGTGGAATTGACTTACATGCAAAGTGGCACACCCATCCCATAAGTGCTTGATCGGATAACATACCTAGCAGTGTGTTTTTTTACGGATGTGCATGACACTAGAGCAAAAATAGTATTTAATGCTCGATTTGAGAGTTCACACTCAACATCATGTGATCATGTGTGCATAGCACCATCACGTGATCATATGTGCATAGCACTAACCTTATAGAGTGCTATAAAGGAAAGGGTTAGATCCCCTAACCCTAACCCTAAAAGGGTTTGTATATATTCTATTTTTTCAACTAATTCTAGTGTACAGTTAGTCATTTGTGGTGTGCTCTCTAGCTGTGCCCTCTCTCCTCATCTCCACTCTTCTCCTCTCCCCTCTTCATATTTTGTCATGGTATCAGAGCTCCCTTGCCTTCCGCTGAGGCATTGCGATCCTTGAGAGTGTGAGAGAGTGATTGAGAGTTTTCGAGTATTCTCTTCCGTTGAGAGAACTTTTGTTTTCTTTGAGAGAAATTTCTATTCATGTGAGAATTCCATCCATGAGAGGTATTCTCTTTGAGTTTCTAATCCTTCTTCTATGAGAGAGTGATCTTCTTCAAGAGACTTAGTGAGTTCTTTGAGAGATTCATATGAGAGAGAGAACTTAGATAATCATTCCTGTGAGGGAGAGATAGAGGTTTATTTGATTGAGAGAAATTTGTGAGTTCTCTATTTTTGTTTTAGTTCTCGGTTGTTCTTCTTCATGAGGAGTATTTTTGGATGTGGTTCTCTTCATCAAGCACTCAAAGGGCTCATATAAGCCTTATCCTCTACAACAGCTCCAAACGGCTCTAGAGACTATGCAACATCTCCGACCAGCCCTCAACAAATGACCTCCTGCTCACAAGATGCTCTTAGACAACAACCTCGAGTTGGTACCAAGCTACAACGACCGGCAACTAAAGAGCAGCAGCAGAAGCCTAATGACTGCAACAACAAACTCGACAAAAGGCGCCTCGACCTCCAAATGTAGTCTCTAACGAAGCTCCATACAGCCTACAATGACAGCCGCTCCTATGGCAACGCTCTCCAAGCTCCTACAGCAGCCCAACGCAATGACTCCATCCCTAGCTCAGTAGCTTCATCAACCATCTTCAAGCAACCACGGCTCCAGTGCTCCAGCCTTCAAACAATCGCGGCTCCTGAGGTGCAGCCCAAGCTCCTTCCACGCCCGCGACCTGCAACGGCTCATTAATCCTCTCCAGCAAGACCTCAACTCCAACGCACTACTCTACAACCTCCAAGGCAATTACATCCCTACGTGCATGCTCAGCGAGGACTTCTCACCAGCCAGCTCCAACAGGGCCAACGGGCTGCCTCCATCGACGGCTTCTACATCCATGGGTTGCTCCACCGATGCAAAGGCACTGACCTACATGCAACATCGAGCCTAAGGCTCAACCTCGGCTCAACTACTAGCCTTATTGAAGCGTAGCCACAAAGCGCACTTCCTCTTCGACAAGGTCGCCTCCGTCGACTCTCTTCTCTAAGAGAGAAACTACCACGTGGCAAATAAGGCCACGTGGCACTCTTCAAACCACACCCACCTTGGGTCAAGGTAACCTGGGTAGCATCACTCTGGTTAGAAGTGGATAGGGTTGGTTACATTAACCAAGGTCTAGTTAACCTAGGATAAGGTTGTCTCACCTATTGACATGTGGCACAATCAACGACTGCCACATCATCAACCCTCATCCTATCTGCCATGTCACTTGCCTGGTGGTAGCCACATCACCCGACACATCATCAGTGACACATCATCAGCCACATCACTTGCCACATCATCAGTGACATGTCATCAGCCACGTCACCTGTGCCACATCGTCAACCACGTCACATGTGCCATGTCATCAGGGACACATCATCAGTGCCACGTCAGCATTGCCATGTCACCCTGCTGACATCATCTATGCCACCTCAGCACTACCACCTCAGCAGTCCAGTCAGCACTGACCCTCTGCAGGCACAGTCCCTTGCCAGGCACACTGTGCACACACTGCATGTGCACACTCCTGCCACCTCAGCATAGAGCTTCACTGGCACACCTCTTGCTAAGCAGAGTGCCACATCATCACTGCATGTGACTCACAGTGACACATCATCATTGAGCACCATTTGCACTCCTTTTGCCCCTCCACCTAGATCAAGTCGTATCTCTTGATCCAGGAAGAATTTGAGGGTGCTCCAAAAAGGAAAGTCGCTCGTTTTTTTGTGCTCTACGCGCTCGTCACATCAGCGCACATTTCGGTGCAAGTTACACTCACATTTGAGCCTCACCGACAAAACCACTTCCTTCATGCACATTTGCCTCTACATCGACGCATCTGACCCAGCACTTAAAAAGAACAAAAGAAAAGGAATTATTTACTGCTCTTTCATTGATCGACGGTTGGTTTAGATCTAGATCAGAGTAGACTAGATCGCCATAGAGGGGACGCTTTGAATTCCCCAAGTTGCCAATCTAAGCCATGCCCGAAATTCCCGACTAGTACCTACTCGGAGTCAGTCCATATGCTCACATCCGATTTCACATCATTACATTACCTGAAACCTTACATTCATCAGTTCAGTGAGCAGACTTCAGAGTTCAGAGGCATTGCAGATTGGTTCAGTGGGCAGATAGCACTTGATTTCACACACACATGCCACCATTGTAAAGCCTATTTGGCTATCTCACGGCATCGTGCACATCATTTTCTAGCCTTGTAAAGCCTCTTGGCTATTCCCGGCATCATTGCCACAAGCCTTGTAACACAGATCAGATCTTATATACTACAGTTCTATCTTCACCGACGGTACAGAGATTTCACTTGGCATCTTCAGTGTATTTGCAGTTGATTCATATAGAGTTTTCCAGGACACTTTTTGAGTACATTATTTGCACCATGTCGACTAGCAACCTCAATCTGGAGGCATCTGCTAAGTTAGACAACTCCAATTATGGTACATGGAAATACCGAATGGAGACCATTCTTATGCTTTAGGACAAATGGGAGTATGTCGATGGATCTATACCTAGACCATTGGCCGATCCAGCCACCAGTAGCTCTGCTCCACCTATTGTCACAGCACCAGCAACAGAATCTATAACGGGATCTACATCTACACAAATAGTTTTCGCACCAGTAGCAGATCCTGCCATTGCCCGAGCTCAAGCAGAATGGGATAAGAAAGACAAGTATGCCTATCACCTGATCAAGCAAAATGTGCAAGATGTCATGCTAGGACAGCTCAACACAGTCAAGACATCAAAAGAAGCATGGGATATGTTCGCATCTCTCTACGAGTCCAAGAACACATCCAGGATTCTCACCCTGAGAAACCAGATCAACCAGAGTTTCCGTAAGAGCAGTGAAACCGGTCATGCTTATGTACACCGCATCAAAGACTACAACAATCAACTTGCAGCAGCAGGAGAGACTATGAATCCCGCAGAAATGGTTCAAGTAGTCCTGAATGGACTAGGAGAAGGATATGAGAATCTAGTCCAGAGTATTGCCATCCAACGGCAAATTCCAACACTGGAAGGACTTCAGTCACTTCTACTTGGTGAAGAACTCAGGACTCAGGCCATTCAAGCACGTAAAGGTCATTCTAATGATCAGGCATTCACAGCTTCAGACAGAAGCAGAGGCAAAGGCAGAAATAGAGGTAGATCATATCAGAAAAGTGGTCATCATCAACAAAATCAAAGTCAGAATCAGCATCAGCATCAGCATCATCCTCAGCAACATCAAAATCAGCAAAGAGGAAATCATTCCAACCGAGGAAGATTCCAAGGACGAGGGAATGCATCCACCAATGTGTCAAACATCCAGTGCAACTACTGTCACAAGTTTGGACACTATGAAAGAGATTGCCGCAAG
Source organism: Dipteris shenzhenensis (assembly GCF_047967505.1). Taxonomy (NCBI): domain Eukaryota; kingdom Viridiplantae; phylum Streptophyta; class Polypodiopsida; order Gleicheniales; family Dipteridaceae; genus Dipteris; species Dipteris shenzhenensis. The sequence continues at coordinate 10,451,168 of NC_141608.1, forward strand.
AAGTAGTACGACCAAGGCGGTCAATCCAGCAGTAATCGAGGGAATTCCCGAGGAAGAGGAAATCATCGTGGTGGACATTCTAGTCACAGTCATTTTGCAAATGAACATGGAAATATGTTTCTTGCAAGTGAGGAATTGCATCAGACTGATACAATGCACCTAGACACTGATTTCAATCCCAAAGAGGATTTCAGCTATCAAGTCGACCAAGTGGAACATGATCCTTGGTACATCGACAGCGGTGCATCATCTCATATGACAAATCATCAGGAATGGTTCACAGAAATGAAGCCATTAGAAGGACAAAAGAATGTCATCTACACAGCAGACAATACACCGAATCCGGTTCAAGGGACATGTGTTATCCCTATGAACAATTTCACTGGTACAAAAGGATTAGTCAAAGATGTGCTCTATGTTCCGAAGCTCAGCAAGAACCTTTTGTCAGTAGGTCAAATGACGGAACACAACTACAAAGTCATCTTCGACGGTGATGAATGCACTATCAGAGACAAATCCAAAAGAGGTCCAAAAGGTGTCAAGGAAGGACGCTTATACATGATGCTAGCTACAGTACCAGATAAGCATGCCATGTCAGCTCAAATGCAACAGATGCCACTATCTGCAAAATGGCACAAGAGATATGGTCATGTCAACTTCAAGTACTTGTTAGACCTCAGGAATCAGAATATGGCAATTGGGATTCCAAAGCTACAGTTTCTTGGAAAAGTTTGCGAAGCATGCTGTTTCGGCAAACAAAAGCGAACCAACTTTGTCAGAAGTACCTCTCGTGCACGAGGTATTCTTGATTTGATTCATACAGATGTATGGGGTTATGCCCAGACCCGCAGCATCAATGACCAGTTCACTTTATTACTTGACCTTCATCGACGACTACAGCAGATATTGTTGGGTCTACTTTCTGAAAGAAAAATTTGAAGTGTTTGCTAGATTTCAAGAATTCAAAGCCATGGTAGAAAACCAAATAGGCAGAAAGATCAAGGTCATGAGATCAGACAGAGGAGGTGAATACATGTCTTCAGCATTCATGAACTTTTGCAAAAATCATGGCATTCGAAGAGACAATTCACATGTGCAGATACTCCTCAGCAAAATGCAAGAGCTGAAAGGAAGAATGGGACTTTAGCAGACAGTGCTAGAGCAATGCTTAGTGAAAAGCATCTTCCGAATCAGTATTGGGCAGAAGCAATAGCTACAGCTAACTACTTGCTTAATCGGCTTCCTACCGAACTGATACAAGGTATGACTCCTTATGAAGCATTCACTGGACACAAGCCACGCATTGGGGATCTCTGCATATTTGGTTGCATAGCATATGCCCACATACATGATGATCATCGCAGGAAATTGGATGCGAAGTCACGCAAGTGCATCATGGTTGGCTACAGTGAATAAAGCAAAGCATACAAATTGTATGATCCCATCAACCGCAAAGTCATTATCTCCAGAGATGTAATCTTCGATGAGGAATCAGAATGGAAAACCTCACCTACACAGGAGATAGAAGCATCGACTTCACAGTCATCTACAGAACAGGTTGATGAAGAAGAGCAAGAATTGCCAACAACACCCCAAGCAGTGCCACAGCAGCTCAGACGGTCTACTAGGGAAAGCAGACCACCAGCCAGATTGACATATGCTCAGAAAGGCAAAGCAATTCAGGTGGAAACCACCAACTATGCTCTTATGACTACCATCATGGCTACAGAAGAGCCAGTGTACTTCAAAGACGCAGTAGACAAGCCCGAATGGCAAACTGCTATGAATGAAGAAATGGATGCTTTGTATAAAAATAACACTTGTGAATTATGCGACCTTCCACCAAGAAAGAAGGCCATAGCCAACAAATGGGTATACAAAGTGAAGTACAATCCAGATGGCAGTATTCAGAGATACAAAGCCAGATTAGTTGCAAAAGGATTTGCACAACAATATGGCCAAGATTATGATGAGACTTATGCTCCGGTAGCAAAGATGGATTCCATACGGTTCTTGATATCACTAGCGACACTCAGTAAATGGAATGTGTATCAGCTCGATGTCAAGAATGCATTTCTCAACCGTTATCTAGATGAGGACGTCTACATGCAACAACCAGCCGGTTATGTTGAACCAGGAAAGGAGAACAAGGTTTGCCATCTAAAGAAAAGTCTCTATGGCTTAAAGCAAGCACCCAGAAGTTGGTACAGTAGAATTGACAAGTATTTTGCTGATCTGGGATACATGAAGTCCAATGCAGATCATACTCTCTACTACAAAGTTCAAGGGGACGACATTACTATTGCACTTTTGTACGTAGATGATCTGATTGTGACAGGAAGCAAGGATAGCTTCATCAGAAAACTAAAACAAGACTTACCTACAGAGTTCGACATGAAAGATCTTGGACTTATGCACTATTGTCTTGGAATTGAGTTCTGGAGAGATTCAGATAGCACATTCATGAGTCAGCTCAAGTATGTTGACAGTCTCCTGAAGAAGTTTCATATGGCAGATTGCAAGATTGCAGCCACTCCCATGGAACAGAGTTTGAAACTTACTAAAGATTTAGAAAAGCCTACAGTCAATGACAGATACTACATGCAACTCATTGGATCTCTTATATATCTGACAATCACACGGCCAGATATTTGTTATGCAGTAAGCTCACTAGCATAGTTTATGGCTAATCCAAAACAGTCTCACTGGAATGCAACCAAAAGAGTCTTGAGATACATCCGAGGTGCAAGACAGTTTGGGATAGAATACAGAGGAAGTCATCCATGGTTGCATGGATACTATGACAGTGACTATGCCGGAGATCATGAGACCAGGAGATCGACACAGGGATATGCATTTTTCCTTGGTCAAGGTGCTATATCATGGTTGTGAAACAAACAGCCAACTGTTTCTTTGTCTTCAACTGAAGCAGAATATAGAGCACTCACTACAGGTGCATGTGAGGCTATATGGCTCATAAGACTATTGTCAGAAACAGATTACTTTGATGAGTCAAAGCCAACAACAATATACTGTGATAATCAATCGGCTCAAGCATTGGCCAAAAATCCAGTATATCACTCCAGGACAAAGCACATTGATGTCAGAGAGCACTTCATCAGAGAAAGAGTGTTACTTGGTGACATCACACTGCAGCATTGTGATAGCAAAGAGAATGTTGCAGACATCTTTACCAAACCACTCGGTAAAGAGCTACTTTGATGTAGAGGAAGGACATTCCCATTAAAGGGGTGTAATGGAATGTAATGCTCAGTCCTTCTTCGATTCCCTAGAATCATCATCTTGAGGGAAGGCCTACTTCATGATGTTCATCTTGAGGGAAGGTGTTGAGAGTTCACGCTCAACATCATGTGATCATGTGTGCATAGCACCATCACGTGATCATATGTGCATAGCACTAACCTTATAGAGTGCTATAAAGGAAAGGGTTAGATCCCCTAACCCTAACCCTAAAAGGGTTTGTATATATTCAATTTTTTCAACTAATTCTAGTGTACAGTTAGTCATTTGTGGTGTGCTCTCTAGTTGTGCCCTCTCTCCTCATCTCCACTCTTCTCCTCTCCCCTCTTCATATTTTGTCACGATCGACCATGCAAAGGATATCCGATGGGCACAACACTTTTCATACGCCTCAACCTAGGTGGTATTGAAATGTTCTCAAAGAGGCACACCCATCCGATAAGTACTTGGTCAGATAACACACCTAAGGGCATGTTTTTTTGTGGATGTGCATATCACTAGGAAAAAAATGTTGTATAATGCGTGATCGACCATGCAAAGCATATCCGATGGTGACAATACTTTGAACGCTCCTCAATGCAATTGAAACAGACTTGGGTGCAAAGTGTTGCCCCCATCCGATAAGTACTAGTTTGAATAACACACCTAGGACCGTGTTTTTATATGGTTGTGCATGACATTAAGGCAAAAACGGTGTTTTATGCTTGATCGACAATGCAAAGCATATCCCATGGGCACAATACTTTGCACACACCTTCAACTAGGTGGAATTGACTTACATGCAAAGTGGCATTCCCATCGCATAAGTACACTTGATCAGATAACACACCTAGCAGCGTGTTTTTTTATGGATGTGCATGACACTAAGGCAAAAATGGTATTTAATGCTCGATCGACCATGCAAAGCATATCCGATGGGCACAATACTTTTCCTACACCTTAACCTAGGTGGTATTGAGATGTTCTCAAAGAGGCACACCCATCCGATAAGTACTTGGTCAGATAATGTTCATACCTAAGGGCATGTTTTTTTGCGGATGTGCATATCACTACGGGAAAAACGTTGTATAATGCGTAATCGACCATGCAGAGCATATCAGATGGTGACAATACTTTGCACGCATCTCAACCTAGTTGAAACGGACTTGCGTGCAAACTGGAGCCCCCATCCGATAATTGCTTGTTTGATTAACACACTTTCCATAAGTGCTTGATCGGATAACATACCTAGCAGCGTGTTTTTTTAACGGATGTGCATGACAATAGAGCAAAAATAGTATTTAATGCTCGATCGACCATGCAAAGGATATCCGATGGGCATAATACTTTTCCTACACTGCAACCTAGGTGGTATTGAAATGTTCTCAAAGAGGCACACCCATCCGATAAGTACTTGGTCAGATAACACACCTAAGGGCGTGTTTTTTTGCGGATGTGCATACCACTAGGGGAAAAACGGTGTATAATGCATGATCGATCATGCAAATCATATTCGATGGTGACAATACTTTGGAAACACCTCAACATAGTTGAAACCGACTTGTGTGCAAAGTGGAACCCCCATCCGATAAGTACTTGTTTGAATAACACACCTAGGACCATCTTTTTTCATGGTTCTGCATGACACTAAGGCAAAAATGGTGTTTCATCCTTGATTGACAATGGAAAGCATATACGATTGGCACAATACTTTGCACACACCTTCAACTAGGTGGAATTGACTTACATGCAAAGTGGCACGCCCATCCCATAAGTGCTTGATTGGATAACATACCTAGCAGTGTGGTTTTTTACGGATGTGCATGACACTAGAGCAAAAATAGTATTTAATGCTCGATCGACCATGCAAAGGATATCTGATGGGCACAACACTTTGCATATGCCTCAACCTAGGTGGTATTGAAATGTTCTCAAAGAGGCACACCCATCCGATAAGTACTTGGTCAGATAACACACCTAAGGGCGTGTTTTTTTGCGGATGTGCATATCACTAGGGAAAAAATGTTGTATAATGCGTGATCGACCATGCAAAGCATATCCGATGGTGACAATACTTTGCACACTCCTCAATGTAGTTGAAAAGGACTTGCGCGCAAAGTGTAGCCCCCATTTGATAAGTACTAGTTTGAATAACACACCTAGGACCGTGTTTTTATATGGTTGTGCATGACAGTAAGGCAAAAACGGTGTTTTATGCTTGATCGACAATGCAAATCATATCTGATGGGCACAATATTTTGCGCACACCTTCAACTAGGTGTATTTGACTTACATGCAAAGTGGCATTCCCATCGCATAAGTACTTGATCAGATAACACACCTAGGAGTGTGTTTTTTTACGGATGTGCATGACACGAAGGCAAAAATGGTATTTAATGCTCGATCGACCATGCAAATCATATCTGATGGGCACAATACTTTTCCTACACCTTAACCTAGGTGGTATTGAAATTTTCTCAAAGAGGCACACCCATCCGATAAGTACTTGGTCAGATAACATACCTAAGGGCATGTTTTTTTGCGTATGTGCATATCACTACGGGAAAAACGTTGTATAATGCATAATCGACCATGCAGAGCATATTCGATGGTGACAATACTTTGCACGCATCTCAACCTAGTTGAAACGGACTTACCTGCAAACTGGAGCCCCCATCCAATAAGTACTTGTTTGATTAACACACTTAGGACCGTGTTTTTTCATGGTTGTGCATGACACTAAGGCAAAAACGGTGTTTTATGCTTGATCGACAATGCAAAGCATATCTGATGGACACAATACTTTGCACACAACTTCAACTAGGTGGAATTGACTTACATGCAAAGTGGCACACCCATCCCATATGTGCTTGATTGGATAACATACCTAGCAGCGTGTTTTTTTTACGGATGTGCATGACACTAGAGCAAAAATAGTATTTAATTCTCGATCGACCATGCAAAGGATATCCGATGGGCATAATACTTTTCCTACACCACAACCTAGGTGGTATTGAAATGTTCTCAAAGAGGCACACCCATCCGATAAGTACTTGGTCAGATAACACACCTAAGGGCGTGTTTTCTTACGGATGTGCATACCACTAGGGAAAAAACGGTGTATAATGCATGATCGACCATGCAAATCATATCCGATGGTGACAATACTTTGCACACACCTCAACCTAGTTGAGACGGACTTGCGTGCAAATTGGAGCCCCCATCCGATAAGTACTTGTTTGAATAACACACCTAGGACCGTGTTTTTTCATGGTTGTGCATGACACTAAGGCAAAAACGGTGTTTTATGCTTGATCGACAATGCAAAGCATATCCGATGGGCACAATACTTTACACACACCTTCAAATAGGTGGAATTAACTTACATGCAAAGTGGCACGCCCATCCCATAAGTGCTTGATCGGATAACATACCTAGCAGCGTGTTTTTTTACGGATGTGCATGACACTAGAGCAAAAATAGTATATAATGCTCGATCGACCATGCAAAGGATATCCGATGGGCACAACACTTTTCATACACCTCAACCTACATGGTATTGAAATTTTCTCAATGAGGTATACCCATCCGATAAGTACTTGATCAGATAACATACCTAATGGCGTGTTTTTTTGCGGATGTCCATATCACTAAGGAAAAAATGGTGTATAATGTGTGATCGACCATGCAAAGCATATCCGATGGTGACAATACTTTGCAGGCACCTCAACATAGTTGAAACAGACTTGCCTGCAAAGTGGAGCTCCCATCCGATAAGTACTTATTTGAATAACACACCTACGGCTGTGTTTTTATATGGTTGTGCATGACACAAAGGCAAAAACGGTGTTTTATGCTTGATCGACAATGCAAAGCATATCAGATGGGCACAATACTTTGCACACACCTTCAATTAGGTTGAATTGACTTACATGCAAAGTGGCATTCCCATCGCATAAGTACTTGATCGGATAACACACCTAGTAGCGTGTTTTTTTACGGATGTGCATGACACTAAGGTAAAAATGGTATTTATTGCTCGATCAACCATGCAAAGCATATCCAATGGGCACAATACTTTTCCTACACCTTAACCTAGGTGGTATTGAAATGTTCTCAAAGAGGCACACCCATCCAAGAAGTACTTAGTCAGATAACATACCTAAGGGCATGTGTTTTTGCGGATGTGCATATCACTACGGGAAAAACGTTGTATAATGCGTAATCGACCATTAAGAGCATATCCGATGGTGACAATACTTTGCACGCATATCAACCTAGTTGAAACGGACTTGCGTGCAAACTGGAGCCCCCATCCGATAAGTACTTGTTTGATTAACACACTTAGGACCGTGTTTTTTCATGGTTGTGCATGAAACTAAGGCAAAAACGGTATTTTATGCTTGATCGGCAATGCAAAGCACATCTGATGGGCACAATACTTTGCACACACCTTCAACTAGGTGGAATTGACTTACATGCAAAGTGGCACACCCATCCCATAAGTGCTTGATTGGATAACATACCTAGCAAGCTCGTGTTTTTTTATGGATGTTCATGACACTAGAGCAAAAATAGTATTTAATGCTCGATCGACCATGCAAAGGATAACTTGGCATGTCCATCTGATGAGTACTTGATCGGATAACTTCTCCCACCAATAAATTAAGTACTAATTAAAAATTTTAATAAATGAGTAGATTATTAAAAAGAGACTAATATTTATGTAATTGTTGCTACTGCAGCTTGCTTGCGAAGGACTCTCACAAAGGAGATGGCTATAGATTTTGTTCCAGGGATGGATGTGATTTTATGTAGCAAAAGAGAAGTAGTTTCATTTGCTACAATCCATGATAGTGATCCCAATTCAGTTTGCCACTTTCGAAGACTTGGCGAAGATAAGGTGGCACTTACTGTATCAAAGATTCTTAGCATACATGTTGAGCTAAAGTATAAATATGGAGATATGGAAACACTTGGAGATGTTATGCCCTACAATACATCCAACAAATCATTTATAGCATGGGACAAAGATGAGACTTATGCAACAGACATTATCAAGAATACAAAGTGCACCACCTTGGATTTTACTATAGGGGACATTTTACAAATGAGATCATTTGAAAATAAGACTGTAGCAGAAGGTGAAGTATTGGGATTTGAACAAGTGGAGCAATGGTCATTTGCATAGATGAGGATTCTAAAAGTCACTGATGATGGTATGGTTGATAACATAACATCCTTATGTGATCCCTACTATGAGGTAGGCAAGAATATGAGATGGAGCATGCAATTTTTAAACATGAGAAAGAGGCACGTGGTTTTCAATGATAAAGACAAGGTATACTACAATATCAAAGGACCTAAAAAGCGTGCCCATGTGCCAGGCTCTATCACTTCAAATGTGGATGATTTCAATATACTCAATTATAGAAGTGACATCTTATCTGGAGTGGATGAGTTCATTGGTTCCAAGAAACAAAATGATTTTAGAAGCGAAGCCTTATCTGGGGTGGATGAATTCTTGCACAGTGAGAAGGGCAAAGGTTTCAATAGCAATGTCTTGTCAAGTGTGGATGAGTTCATGCATATTAACAAACCTAGTGTCAATCAAGCTTGTGGATTTGTGAAAGCCATGCAAGATGTCCCAATGAGTGATGTTCTCTCAGGAGTGGAAGAGTTTCAACGTTCTCAATACTCTCGTAGAATATTGAATTCATTGAATGGTCCTAAGAGTATGTTAAAAACAAACAAATGTGAGGAGAAGAAGTGCATAAATACAGATAACAACGTGCACGAGGAACAAAAACGGTCATACATATGCATGAAGAGAAAGCAAATCCAGGCAGATCCACAAAAGCAACCAAAGAGGAAGAGAGTAATGAAGGAGGAGAACATGTTAAATGCATTGGGATATCTATGTTGCAAGCGAAGATGTATGCGCTTCATTGATCTTGCAGACATCAGGGAATGTAGAGGACACGTGTGGCAAAGAAGAGGAAGCGAAAGAAATGAATACCTTCTCACAAGTCTCTCTTGCTTTCTTCAGAATGGCAATAAAAGACTAAGTTCAAGACAAAAGTAAAACCTCTCGTAAATGGAAAAAGGATTTGCAATAAGGCATATCGCAATATTACTGGATTATCCCATGGTACATATTGGGATTTAGTCAGCAAGGCAAAGGGCGGCAATAAATTTAGCATTCATGATAATAGAGGAAGGTCCAAATCAAGAATCTCAACTGTCAGGGCAGTAGCAATTTTGCAAGACTTCATACATGAAAATGCTTTACTTCAACCCCATATATCTACCAAACTCCCTAACGGTGACGTGATCACTGAAATGCACCTTCCAATGGGCTTGACAAAGCTTGAAGTATTTGACTCTATTGCAGAAAAGCAAAGGCAAAGAGGGGATGCCGTAGCTTCTTCTCATACTTTGTATACTCTTTGAAAGAAGAACTTTGGATATGTTAAAATCCCAAGGAGGCAAAAAATGTCAAAGTGCAATGTCTGTGATGATTTAAAGCGAGCGATTGAGAGTGCAACATGTCCAAATCAAACGGAATTATACAAAAAAAACCGAAAATCTCATCATGACCTTATTCGACATTCCAGACAAAAATATGCATTTTGGAAGGAGCAAGCTATTTCGCATCTCGATGACTACATGTGCCTTATTGTAGATGGCATGGATAAGAATACAACAACATTGCCTCGTTTTGTTGCCACTCCACCTAAATTACAAGGAAAGCACTTTCTAAAGACACATCTATGTGGAGTGTTAGTGCATGGAATTAAGTTCTTTGCAGATATATGGATTGATTCCTTGCATCTACATGATAGCAATCAAGTTGTAACATCTATTATGAAGGCAATTCGCAATGTACATGTAGAAAAAGGCCGCCTACCACCGACTTTGAGAATACAAGCTGATAATTGCTGGCGAGAAAATAAGAATGTACTCATGTTTACATTCTGCTCCATGCTAGTTACTCATCGAATCTTCAATGAGGTCGAATGTGGATTTTTGTATGTTGGGCATACACATGAGGATATTGATCAGGTTTTTAGCACAGTCTCAAGGGAGCTTAAATGCAAGGATGTGGAGACAATAGATGACTTAGTAAGAAGATGTGGCAGGCAAGTTGATGGTCGTAAGGAAAGTACGGTATGTGAGAGGCTCGAAAGAATGTATGATTGGAAGAGCTTCATTCTACCTTTCATACAAATGGGTGGTGATGCATTGACAGGTCATACCAATCCACACTACTTTCGTTTTTTTTTTAAAAGATGAAAAACCCGTAATGCAATGGCAACAGTATTCTCATGATACAAAATGGGAACCTGAAGAACCTTACAGTCTCTTAACTTCAATTCCCAGCAAGGAAAGGTATCCAACATGGGCTCCTATACAAGAATTCAATGAGAGGTCTAACTGTGAAATAGAAGGATTAAAAGCATTTATTGCATACAAAGAGGAAACGCTCCGGAGATATCTTGATTCGAAGCCTACTTGGAAAGAACACACTACCACTGTAATTAACAAGACACGAAATTTAATAAAGGACCTTGAGAGAATGCGAGGCTCAAAGGATGTCAAGGAAAAATGCAATATGTTTTGGCCAAATGTTCATAACGATTTGCGCCCAGCTCCAGTCTTTGAAAATGAATTTGTATCATTACTCCCACATCCATATTGTGGACTGAAGAAGAGAGAGTTTATGCCACAAGTAGATATAGAGGTCGATTGTTTTGTTGTGGTTTGGCCATCGGATGATGAATATGAGAATGTGAAGTTTTGGGTTGTAAAAGTAGTTGATGTGCAAAGAGATGACCAAGGGAGAGCTACAACATTTACAGCGGTATGGTATGAGCCAAAGGGCAGGAAGGAGAATCTGGATAACAACACATTGTATACTAATTGTATAATGAAGGAGTGGGTCCCAAATGATGAAGCGGTCTCTCAAGTTTCAACGGAGACAATCATAGTGTCTTGGCATTCAAGGGCAAAGAAATCAAAGAAGCGCATGGGATATGAGGTAAAAGGAAAATTAAAAATATTACAGCAAACTATTTTACATATACACGAATTTTTAAGGATGCTCGCCATGGAGGAAGTAGAAGGAGATAGTGCAAATGAAGAATGTCCATGATTAAAGCTTTGTATTGAAGTCGATTGAAGGATTTTATTTGGGTACTAGGCAAGAAGCCAATCCAAGACAATTATAATCAGAGTCATCACCTCCTATGTCAAATGAGAGTCAAAATATGCACTGGATGTCACCCAAGGGTCAAGGCTTGCCAAGACAATAGGGAGTTAATGCAGATGGCACCTGGCAAGGGACTATCACATTGAGCAATAAGACAATGGGGAGTCAATGCACCCAAGGGGCAAGGCTTGGCAAGATAACTTGTGGGAGTTAATGGAGATGGCACCTGTATTTTGCACTGGTGGATGTCACCCAAGGGTCAAGGCTTGGCAAGACAATAGGGAGTTAATGCAGATGGCACCTAGCAAGGGACTATCGCATTGAGCAATAAGACAATGGGGAGTCAATGCACCCAAGGGGCAAGGCTTGGCAAGACAAGTGGGAGTCAAATTATGCAGATGGCACCTGGCAAGGGACTGTCATGACATTGAGCAATAAGACAATGGGGAGTCAAATTATGCAGATGGCACGAATTGAGGCTCTTTAAGAGCAATAATTTAAATTGTAAACATATGTTCAATCTATATCATTTTGGATATAAAGACTATAGCTAAGAGCAACGTCTCTCAATGTAATCATTATATAATAATAGCTATAATTGCTATTATACCTCTTTGGTTCAATACAAAACTTGGGTCTTATGGCATCATGTCTTTTTTCTATTTATTAAAAGTTTTAAAAATTTTGTGCATATTGCGAGTGACAATGTTATTTTCATGAAATATTTAAGTCTCCTTTCATGGATTTATAAATTTATCACGTCAAGGAAAAACGTCAAGGAAAAATATTAAAAATAATTAAATTAACAAATAACTTAGATATAGCTAGAATTTCTAATATAGGATTATTTTAAATTCTTGCATGTCGGTGCAAAAGTATAGATTGAAAAAATAATATTTTTATGTGAATATGATAGTGCCACAAAGTGAACTTTTGATTTGGGAAGAATATTTTCAGAAAGTGAAATTTTGATTTGGGAAGGATTTTTGGGCTTCGTCCAAAAACAACACAAAAAGTCCAAAATTAATGAAATAGGTGTTCATGATGACTACTGTGCACCACCCACGTTAGACGAAATGGAAGAGACTTGAGATACTTAGTACAATGGTGGTTGATGACACACACGCACACATGTACATACACACACACACACACACATGCACGATTAGACATGTGTCTCATGTCCATCTGTTTACTCATTTCATTTTTTTCCTTTAAAATTTTAAAAAGGCAAAGAGGAGAATGAAGAGTAGTTGTAATAGGAAACAAAAGAGAGAGAGCTAGTAGTTTGCGACTCAAGAAATTGAGAGAAATTGAAATGATCTTTAACCTATTAACCGAGGACAAAAAAAAAGGAGAGGATATGTGGCAGCTTGGAGGAGAAGAATCTACCACGTGTCACAAAGAAGGAGCTCTTGGATGGAGGCTTGGAGGGGGGGAGGTGGAAACACAAGGACAACTTTAGGGGCAAGGAAGAGATCGAAGGTTAATGGAATGGAGATGGAAGGTCAAGTTCAGGAGATGGAAGGTCACTTCGGGAGAGGCATGGGTTAAGACTTAGCCAAAATTTAACCACTAAAGATCCACTTTCAATGGAGAGGGGTTGATGGGTTTAGTACTCGTTTGATAAATAGATAGCTAAATGCAAGCAAGGGATGGGAATTGACTCTTTTGACCTCAAGTTACCATGTAAAAGCAAGCTCGACGCTCACTGTTTCATGCGCAAGCTCGCTCAGTGTTACATGCGCCAAGTTATGTGCGGCTGGATCAGTTTGTGAACACAGAAAGAGAGACACTTGAGAAGACGCTTCGGCCTTCCTTCTGTGGCTTTGCAAGCGATCATGGAAGAATGCCACACAGTTCTTCTAGTGCTCGCGACGATGGTGCTCCTTGCACTGATGTTTCTTCGTTCATTCCGACGCTCTCCAACACCCAGCGCGCAGCAGCTCCCTCCCGGCCCCCGCCCTTGGCCCATCGTCGGGAACCTCCCCTTGCTCGCCTGTACCCAGGCTCACCGCACTTTGGCCGCACTTGCTACCTCATATGGCACGCCTCTCTTGTCCCTCCGCCTTGGCTCCATGCCCGCCCTTGTGGCTTGCACCGCCGATATGGCCCGAGAGTTCCTCCACACCCACGACGCCATCTTCAGCAACCGCCCTGAATTTAGCATGCCCGACCACCTCCTATTCGGCGAGCGCAACATCATCGGCTTTCAGAATACCGGCCCTCGCTGGCGCGACCTCCGCAAGATCTGGACCACGCAGCTCCTCAGCCACTCCCAGATAGCCAAAAACGAGCACGTCCGCCAGGAGGAGGTCTGCAACATGCTCGCCACCATCAAGGCCGAGTGCCTCAACGGCGACGCGGCCCAGCTGAACGTCCTCAACTGTGTCGCCCACGTCACGGGCAACATCATGGGTTGCCTTGTCCTCTCGCAGCGTCTCTTCGACTCCGTCGCCCGTCCTCACGAGCTGCATGTCATCATCATGGAGACCCTCAACCTCATGTTCACGCCGCTCGTGGGGGACTTCGTGCCCTTCCTTGCATGGCTGGACGCCTCCACCAAGAGGAAGATGGCTACGCTGCGTGGAAGGGTGAACGAGCTTCTTGGCAGCATCGTCGCCAAGAGGCTTCTGCTCAGGGATGAGCAAAAGGCTCGTTTCAACGACATCCTTGATCTGCTGTTGGACGAGTCAGGAGGCCGCGTCGATGAAGAATTCATCAATGGCACTCTCCTGGTAAAATCTTTAAACTTTGAAAATATTTTGCATGAAAGGTAATGACGTGTTCCAACGTGTTCATGATACATATTTAAAATAACGAGTAAATGCACCCGTTTACGAAGGGCTTCCTCTCTCTCCTCTCTCTCTCTCTTCCCCCCGGAGAGCTCTCCTTTGCCTAGAACGTGACTCTCCTCTTAGTGCCACGTGGAACCTTCTAATTCCAATATAAAATAAGAGGCTCCAAAAAACTCAACCTAATTGTGGTCCGGTAGTTTGTTTTTTTAAATTGATTTTTGGACTTAAGAGTCCCTTGGATTTTTGGATTCTTTAAACCAACATTAATTCCAATTGAAATCCTATGTAGGAGATGTTCATTACAGGTGTGGATACCTCTGCGAACACCATGACGTGGGCAATGGCAGAGCTCTTACATAATCCTGAGGAAATGGCAAAGGTTCAGAAAGAACTAAAGGAGGTAATAGGGCTGGAACGCATAGTAGTAGACTCTGATCTACCAAAACTAGGCTATCTAAGAGCTATGATCAAAGAGGTGTTTCGCCTACATCCAGTAGCAGTGATGATGATTCCTCATGCTTCTAAGGAAGATTGCAAGGTCGCTGGCTACTTCATACCTGCCCGAACAAGGCTGTTTGTGAACATATGGGCAATTGGAAGGGATCCATCTGTGTGGGAAAATGCAGAAAAATTTTCCCCTGAACGTTTTGTTGGGAGTCCCATCGACGTAAAGGGCCAACACTTTCAACTCCTTCCATTCGGTTCCGGTCGGCGTATGTGTCCTGGCATTGCCCAAGCTCTCAATGTTGTTGAGCTCACACTTGCCAACCTCTTGCATTGCTTTAATTGGTCTTCCCTACCTGGAAACTCCGTTGATCTATCTGAATCTAAAAGTATAGCTGGCTCTCTCACCTTGGCTTCTCCCCTTATTGCTATTCCCACATTTCGCCTAAATATGCCCAACTTTCCTTATTAGATTTTTCATAGGTACATCATAGCTAATGTCGTCTATATATGGTAGCTAGATCGTGAAAATGCATCCAAATACATGAAGAATCCCAATTTCATGGCGTAGCTCAGGGAGCTTTGCAAATGCCACATGTGAGAGCTTTGTATGTCATTTTAGGGTTATACTATACATCTACTTGTCCAATGGCCAAGAAGCTTTGTATAGGCCTTTCAATGAGTATTATATTTATATCTACATAGTTTCATAATATTTGGACCATTTGTATGATGTGACATGCACATTTTCTCAATTTTGAGCATGTACACCAAACTTTGCAAAAAAATTTCAATGAGTAAGTATATTATACTAGCAAAGTTTCCTAATAATCAATCACATGTAAGGTAAGACATGCACATCCTCTCATTTTTAACCATGGATAACACGTTATATAAAAACATTGTGCATTAGCATATGCTTATACCATACCTCTATTTGTTTGATGGACAAGAAACTTTGCAAAGGCATTTTAATTATTATTCCCTATACTTACAAAGTTTTGTACAATTCGTACATCATCTGTATGGTGTAACTAGTTCCCTCTCTTTCAATGTTAAGCATGTATGGTGCATAAGTGCCAAAATAATGTGCATTGGTATGTTTACGCCATAAGTGTATGTTGAAAACAGTTATGAAGCTTCGCAAAGACTGTTCAATGGTAAGTATCTTATACTTTCAAGGTTTTATAAGGAGCTTAGACTCAGCTTACAGCACTTGTATGGCAGGACATGCACATCTTCACATTTATAAACATGTACATTCCATAAGCACCAAATAATTGTGAATCGATATACTTATACCATAGGTGTATTTTCTAAATCAACATGAGACTTGGAAAAACCCTTTCAATGATTAAGGCCTTCATACTTGAAATTTGTCATGAGGATCATACATCGGCTATATGGTGGGAACTGCACATCTTCTCATTTTTAAACATGCATGGTGTGTAGGTGCAAAAGATTGTGCATCAATATGCTTATACCATATGTCTATGTGTCTTGATGGTGAAGAAACTTTTTATATATAAGGAAATCATTTGTATAGTTATTTTCTCAATTTTGATCATGTCCGATGGGTAAGGGTCAAAACATTGTGCATTGGTGGCCTTATACCATTGGTATGTACATCATTTGTATGGTAGCACATGCACATCTTCTCATTTCTGAAACATATACAGTGTGTAAGTTTCAAAAAATTGTGCATGAGTATGTTTATTCCATAGGTAAATGTTGTCCATAGTTAGAAAACTTTGCAAATAAATTTCAATTATTAATTCCCTTATACTTGAAAACTTTCATAAGGACCATACATCATTTGTATGGTCGGACATGCACATCTTCTCATTTCCAAATATGCATGATGTGTATTTACAAAAAATTGTATACCACCTTAGAATTATATTAGATGCTATGTTGTTGATGGAAAAAAATACTTTTTAGGGGGCTTTAAATGAGTATGGTTCTATAATTTGAGACATCATTTGTAGGGTGTGACATGCACTTAATGTTCTTAATTTTAAGCATGGATGATATGTAAGTGTTAAAAGATTGTGTGCCAGTATGCTTATACCATATTATATGTGTCGATGGTCATGAAACTTTGCAAAGACCATTCAAAAAGTAACCTTATACCTGTAGATATTCCTAATAATATTATATCATGTGTATGGTAAGACATGCACATTCTCTCATTCCAACCATGGATGATGCCTTACTATCAAAACGACCTGTGCATCAATATGGTTATACCATAATGTGTCCGATGGTCGATAAACTTTTTAAAGACCTTTCCACAAGTACAATTATTCTTGCAAGATTTCATAAAATTTGAACATCATTTCTATGCTGCATCATGTAATTCTTACAATTTTAAGCATGTATGGTGCTAAGTGCCATGTGCATCGGTATGCTTATACCATAGGTATACATTTCCAATGGTTATGCAATTTTTTAATGACCCTTCAATGAGTAATTTTAACATAATTCCAAACTTTCATAAGGATCATACATGATTTGTATGAAATACATGCACATCTTCTCATTTTTGAACATGCACACAGTGTGTAAGTACCAAAAAATAGTGCATAATTAGTACACTTATACCATATTTTCCTGTTATCAATGTGTCACAAAACTATGCAGATACCATAAAATTAGTATTTCCCTTATACTTTCAACGTTTCATGAGGAAATTACATCATTTGTATGATGTGTTTGCACATCTTCTCATTTCCAAATAGGCAAGATGTGTAGTTACAAAATATTGTGCATCATTGTGCTTATATCATATGTCTATGTGTCAAATCATTAAGAAACTTTGTAGAGACCTTTCAAAAGTTATACCATATTTTTGTGCTTATACCATATCTCTATGTGTTTGATCATCAAGAAACTTTGTACATACATTTCAAAAAGTTATACCGTATGTCTATGCTTATGCCATATGTCTATGTGTGTGATCATCAAGTAACTTCCTAGAGATGTTCCAAAATTTAATAAATTACGCTCTTGAATTTTAATAAGATTTAGAATTCATTTTTTATGGTGGGACATGCACATTTTCTCAATTTTGATTATGTACAATCTATATATGAGGGTCAAAATATTATGCATCAGTAGGCTTATGCCATAGGTATATGCTACCCATGGTAGTCATAAAAATTTTTTAATACCTTTAAATGAGTAGGTTCTTCATACTTTTGAAATTTCATAAGGATTGTACATCATTTGTATGGTGGTACATGTACATTTGTTTTTGAGCATACACACAACAACACGCATTTATAAAAATTCAGCAGAGTTTGAAATTATTCCGTAGGCTAATAAATGTGCATCACTGCTTGCCAAACACTGCCCATGATTACCAAAGCACATATAAAATTAAGTGGGGTGAGAAGAATGAGACAATATATAAGATAGTTTTGCCAATATGTAAGAAATTTGGATAATAAAATGATGGGCTACGGTCCAATCTCATCCTCCGTGAGATCAACCCTTTCCAAACTATCTACTTCAATATCCAAACCAATGTGGAGATCTACAAATACATTCAGCCCACTACTACTTGTGCTACTGTGCTCGTCGAAATCAGCATCACCAATGGTAGGCTCATCCTCATGGGTAATGGCTTGAATATCTATCTCCTATCTCATGATCACCCTCCTCTCACATATCATGATCATCATCACCTCCATGGTCATGATCATTCTCCATCTGCTCCATATTAGTAAATGTACTATAAACACTTATTTCATTAATTTTTGACTCGTATGTCTACTCTTGAACTAATCTTAAAAATCCTTCCCAAATGAAAAGTTTACTTTATGAAAATATCATTCGAGAATCAAAAGTTCACTTTTTGGCACTATCATTTCCACATAATAAATTTCACAATCTGTCTCTATAATGATGCACTACTAATGCAAAAACTTCGATTAAATCCTACTTTTGTATTTCTTGTTTTTAAAAATCATATTCATGTTTAAAAAAAATCATGAGTTATTAATTTAAATCCATAAAATATCACTTTCAAAATAAAGACTTATTAATATAATTTAATCCAAAAGAATGCACTTAAAATTTGATGTAGAAAACTATAACACTCTTGAAGTCCCAAAAAATTTAAAGGTTAAAATAGACAAGAGGCATGGAAGATTCTTTAAATGTGCTCCAAAAATAGTAATAGCTATGCTTGCAATTTTACATTGTCATATGTTTACAAGAAATATTGCTCTCCATGAGTCTTTGTACAAAGGAGTCTAACACGTAGCCTTTTCAATAACTCAATGAACTACCTTTACAAATGTGTTAAGTACAAATGGGCAACTTGTTTATTTGAATGTCCGATTCATTGTCACTTGTTTCTTGGATGCCATCCTCATTCAATCTCATCTAAAGACTGTCATCTGGAGTCTTATTGATGTTTGAATGGTATTGTCATGGGCATTCTTCACTTGCTCTATCTCCTTCTACTTCCTCCTTAGCGAGCATCTTCAAAAACTCTATAATGTGCAAAATAATGGATAGCGGTATTCTTATTTTTTCTTCTACATCATATCCCATGTGCTTCCTTGTTTTCTTTGTCCTTGATTTCCTAGATACTATGATTGCCTCTGTGGAAAGCTCTGAATTTTTGCTTCATGGTTTGGAACCCATTCCTTTTTCAAACATCCCAATATATAGTGTATTGTTATCCTAGTTCTCCTTCCTGCCCCTTGGCTCATACCATAGTGTCGTAAATGTTGCAACTATCCCTTGTCATCCATGCTCACATCCACCACTTTTGCAACCCAGAACTTAACATTCTCATACTCATTGTCTAATGGTAAAACTGCAACAAAATAGTGGATGTCTATGTCTACTTCTGGCATAAACTCTCTCTTCCTCAGTCCACAGTATGTTCGTGGGAGCAACAGCTCAAACTCATTTTCAAAGACATCAAATGATGGGCACAAGTCATTAACAACATTTGGCCAAAATAAAGGTTGTTTTGCCTTAGCATCATCTGCTCGCATTTTCTCAAGTCCTTTATCAATTGATAGGTCTTCTTAATTATAATAACAGTGTTTTCCTTCCAAGAGGGCTTCCAATCAGAAAACCTACGAAGCATTTCCTCTTTGTATGTAATAAAAGATTTTAAGCCTTCTATTTCACCTTTATATTTCTCGCTGAATTCTTTTATAGGAGCCCATACTGGATCCATTTCTTTGCTCGGATTGAAGTTAAGAGACAACAAGGTTCTTCAGGTTCCCATGTTGTATCATGAGAATAGTGTTGCCATTGTATCACTAGTTTTTCATCCTTTAAGAAAAAGTGAAAACAGTGTGGAGTTCTTATGACCGCATCACTGCCTTTTTGTATGAAAGGTAGAATAAATCTCAATCATACATCCTTTCAACCATGGAGCATACTGTACCTTCCTTGTGGGCACCCACTTGCCTCCTACATTTTCTTATCAAGTCATCCATCGTCTCCATGTCCTTGTGTTTTAGCTCTCTTGAGACTGTGCTAAAAACCTGATCGATATCCTCATGTGTGTGTCCAACCAACAAAGACCCAACTTCAATCTCATTGAAGATTCGATATTCTCAAATTTGCTAGTCGGTTACCTTTTTTTGCATGTACACTGTGAATTGCATTCATAACTAACATTCACTACAAGGCATAGGCCATTTTCCGATGGAAATACCGACTCTTTTTACATTAATTTTTTTTTTCACAGGCGCAAAGGTCGCTATAAAAGTCGCTAAAAGCGTTGGATAAGGAGCGTCGCTATAAACCGTCGCTATATAGCGACGCTGTTAATCGTCGCTATATAGCGACGATGCAAATGTCGCTATATAGCGATGATTAACAGCGTCGCTATATAGCGACACTGGTAAACGTTGCTATATAGCGATGATTAACAAAAGTAAAAAAAAAGGGTTAGTGGGGCTAAACAGGGCTTCCTTTTGGCCCTGTTTAGCCCCACTAATCCTTTTTTTTTTTTGTAATTACAAAAGAAAGTTTTTTATGACAAAATTTCCCTTGCTTGCAGGGTGATACAAAATTGTTCTTGTGAAATGATGAGGAAAAAATTCATATACATATACAACAGTGTTTGTAACAAAATTACCCTGTGAAAGGGTGATACAAAATTGCTCAAACGAGCGGATATACAAAATGCTACTACCACTACTCATCCGAATCTGAATCCTCTTCGTCTTGTTGGCCTGTTCCTTGGTCCTCGACACCTGCGTCTTCTCCCTCGTCCTCGGCACCTGCGTCCGATCCCTGCCCCTGTTGATCGCTCGCCTCCGATGATGGGACGGTTGAGATTTGACCCTAAGAGTGAACCATATAAATCAAAAATTAGATTGGAACTTAAATTAAAAAGTGAGATTACAAGTAGGAGTAAACTTATACCGTGCGAGCAGCCACCTCAGCCCAATCGACTGTCGCTCCCATTGCCTCTTGCTCAATGAACCACGGCTTTGTTCCTATCCAAAATGTGCACCGCATCTCTGCATCCGTAGGAAGACGACCCATCGCAGCTTGCTGTGGATCCAATTTATGAGAGTTAGAGTTAGCTAAAGTGCATGTAATATGTAAGTAAAACAAATAGAACAATACATTAAATGGGAAGAAGTAGACGTACCACGGTTGCCTCGAACGCATACCGTCTGCCTGCACCAAAGTGCGAAGTACCTACGATGTCCAGCCATCTCTTCGCAGCCCTCCTCTGACCCTCGAACATTTCAGGATGGTCCCTATGTTGCTTCTTGAAGTACTTCCAATCAGCTTTGTCTGCCCAGCTGGGTTTAGCCAACCCCTTTGTAATGGAAGTACGCAAGGTTGATCTACGATGCTTTAGGACCAAACCCATGCACTCGAGCATATAATTGTCATTAAACTCCACATTTGGCGGATTAGGGTATCTTTGTTTTAATTCATCGATCACCGCCTGCTTCTTTTGGGCATCTTGATACCGCCAATCAGTATTTATGCCGCTCTTGAAGTGATGACTCATCAACCTCCTCATGGCGGCCATCACTAATTTGCCCTTTTTATCTTCTATTATCTCTCCGGCAGATGTGATTTGATAGGAGAGATCCCTTGAGGAGTAAGGGGGACTGACGGTAGCAGAGTATGAAGGAGTGGAAGCTGCGCGACCGCTTCTGGAGCGAGGAGTAGCAGTGGGAGTAGGAGAGGGAAAGGGACCTGACTGATACTATGTCTCTGGACCAAGTGGAGACCTAAAGGAGCGTGAGTGTGCTGACTCGTCTACATCTCCTGAGTCAGCACAACATGAGCCGCCCATCCTACTCTTCCTTCCCTTGCGGGAGGCATGCGTAGGTGATGATCCCGCGGTCGAAGGGGCGTGAGGGGATGGCTGGGCAGTAGGTCCACCCGTCGGTGTAGGGGAAGGAATTGCAGAGGTCCTCTGAGAGAGCAGAGAGAAGAATCTTGCTGCATCCTCATCGCTCATCTGCGCTACAAACTCGTCGGGACTCCCGACAAAGCCATGCGTAGCTAGCAAAGGAGTTCCCCGAGGGGTAGTCGCAGTGCTACATGGAAGAGGGGTCGGTAGTCGCAGTGCTAGGACCGAGAGGAGTCGGACTAGGGGTAGTCCTCGGGGTAGTCGCCTGAGAGGAATCAAAGTCCTCTGGAGCATATAGATCGTGAGCTCTCCTCCTGCGAGGCTGTCCGTACTCGTCGGATGAGCGACGTGATCCCATGTCTAACATAGACACAAACAAGAAAACAGAAAACAAAAAAACAAACATAAGCATTCTCATAGGCATAGGCATAGGCAAGAAGAAAGAAGAGGGAAAGGAAAGAGGGAAAGAAGATGGAAAGGAAAGAAAAGAATGAGAATGAGGAAATAGAGAATAAGAGAAGGGGGAAATAGAGAAGGGGAAAGAGATGAGGGAAAATAGAGAAGGAGAGAAGGGGGAAATGAGAGAAGGGGGAAATAGAGTGGGAAATAGAGAATGAGCTTATGCGGAAATAGAGAACGAGCTTATGCTTCTCTCATTCTCTATTTCCGCATAAGCTCACGCATAAGCATGAGCTTATGCAGAAACTTAAGCATAAGCTCATGCTCATGCATGAGCATAAGCATGAGCTTATGCTTATTCTTATGCTTAAGCATAGGCATCGGAAATAGAGAAGGAGCTTATGTGGAAATAGAGAATGAGTTTCCGCATAAGCTTCTCTCATTCTCTATTTCCGCATAAGCTCATGCATAAGCATGAGCTTATGTGGAAACTTGAGCATAAGCTCATGCTCATGCAAAAAAAGAGAAGGAGCTTATGCTTATGCTTATGCGGAAAAAGAGAAGGAGCTTATGCGAAAAAAGAGAAGGAGGAGCTTATGCAGAAAAAGAGAAGGAGCTTATGCGGAAATAGAGAATGAGAGAAGCATAAGCTTCTCTCATTCTCTATTTCTGCATAAGCTCACGCATAAGCATAAGATTATGCATAAACTTAAGCATAAGCTCATGCTCATGCATGAGCATAAGCGTGAGCTTATGCTCATGCGGAAAAAGAGAAGGAGCTTATGCATTAAAAGAGAAGGAGCTTATGCGGAAATAGAGAATGAGAGAAGCAAAAGCTTCTCTCATTTTCTATTTCCGCATAAGCTCATGCATAAGCATAAGCTTATGCGGAAACTTAAGCATAAGCTCATGCTCATGCATGAGCATCATGCTTATGCTCATGCGGAAAAAGAGAAGGAGCTTATGCATAAAAAGAGAAGGAGCTTATGCGGAAGTAGAGAATAAGCGAAGCAAAAGCTTCTCTCATTCTCTATTTCCGCATAAGCTCATGCATAAGCATAGCTTATGCGGAAACTTAAGCATAAGCTCATGCTCATGCTCATGCATGAGCATAAGCATGAGCTTATGCTATAAGCATAAGCTCATGCTTATTCTCATGCGGAAAAAGAGAAGGAGCTTATGCGAAAAAAGAGAAGGAGCTTATGCGGAAATAGAGAATGAGAGAAGCATAAGCTTCTTTCATTCTCTATTTCCGCATAAGCTCATGCATAAGCATAGCTTATGCAGAAACTTAAGCATAAGCTCATGCTCATGCGGAAAAAGAGAAGGACCTTATGCATAAAAAGAGAAGGAGCTTATGCGGAAATAGAGAATGAGAGAAGCAAAAGCTTCTCTCATTTTCTATTTCCGCATAAGCTCATGCATTAGCATAAGCTTATGCAGAAACTTAAGCATAAGCTCATGCTCATGCATGAGAATAAGCATGAGCTTATGCTTATGCTTATACATAAGCATAAGCATAAGCATAAGCTCATGCTTATGCTCATGCCGAAAAAGATAAGGAGCTTATGCGGAAAAAGAGAAGGAGCTTATGCGGAAATAGAGAATGAGAGAAGCATAAGCTTCTCTCATTCTCTATTTCCGCATAAGCTCATGCATAAGCATAGCTTATGCGAAAACTTAAGCATAAGCTCATGCTCATGCATGAGCATAAGCTCATGCTTATGCTCATGCGGAAAAAGAGAAGGAGCTTATGCGGAAAAAGAGAAGGAGCTTATGTGGAAATAGAGAATGAGAGAAGCATAAGCTTCTCTCATTCTCTATTTCCGCATAAGCTCATGTATAAGCATAGCTTATGCGGAAACTTAAGCATAAGCTCATGCTCATGCATGAGCATAAGCATAAGGATAAGCATAAGCTCATGCTTATGCTCATGTGGAAAAAGAGAAGGAGCTTATGCGGAAAAAGAGAAGGAGCTTATGCGGAAATAGAGAATGAGAGAAGCATAAGCTTCTCTCATTCTCTATTTCCGCATAAGCTCATGCATAAGCATAGCTTATGCGGAAACTTAAGCATAAGCTCATGCTCATGCACGAGCATAAGCATGAGCTTATGCTTATGCTTATGCTTGCTTATGCTCATGCTTATGCTCATGCGGAAAAAGAGAAGGAGCTTATGCATAAAAAGAGAAGGAGCTTATGCGGAAATAGAGAATGAGAGAAGCAAAAGCTTCTCTCATTTTCTATTTCTGCATAAGCTCATGCATAAGCATAAGCTTATGCGGAAACTTAAGCATAAGCTCATGCTCATGCATGAGCATAAGCTCATGCTTATGCTCATGGGGAAAAAGAGAAGGAGCTTATGCGGAAAAAGAGAAGGAGCTTATGCGAAAATAGAGAATGAGAGAAGCAAAAGCTTCTCTCATTCTCTATTTCCGCATAAGCTCATGCATAAGCATAGCTTATGCGGAAACTTAAGCATAAGCTCATGCTCATGCATGAGCATAAGCATGAGCTTATGCTTATGCTTATGCATAAGCATAAGCATAAGCATAAGCTCATGCTTATGCTCATGCGGAAAAAGAGAAGGAGCTTAAGCGGAAAAAGAGAAGGAGCTTATGCGAAAATAGAGAATGAGAGAAGCATAAGCTTCTCTCATTCTCTATTTCCGCGTAAGCTCATGCATAAGCATAGCTTATGCGGAAACTTAAGCATAAGCTCATGCGGAAAAAGAGAAGGTGCTTATGCGGAGAAAGAGAAGGAGCTTATGCGGAAATGGAGAATGAGAGAAGCATAAGCTTCTCTCATTCTCTATTTTCGCATAAGCTCATGCATAAGCATAGCTTATGCGAAAACTTAAGCATAAGCTCATGCTCATGCATGAGCATAAGCATGAGCTTATGCTTATGCTTATGCATAAGCATAAGCATCAGCATAAGCTCATGCTTATGCTCATGCGGAAAAAGAGAAGGAGCTTATGCATAAAAAGAGAAGGAGGAGCTTATGCGGAAAAAGAGAAAGAGCTTAAGCGGAAATAGAGAATGAGAGAAGCATAAGCTTCTCTCATTCTCTATTTCTACATAAGCTCATGCATAAGCATAAGCTTAGGAAACTTAAGCATAAGCTCCTACTCATGCATGAGCATAAGCTCATGCTTATGCTCTAGCTCATGCTTATGCTCATGCGGAAAAAGAGAAGGAGCTTATGCATAAAAAGAGAAGGAGGAGCTTATGCGGAAAAAGAGAAAGAGCTTAAGCGGAAATAGAGAATGAGAGAAGCATAAGCTTCTCTCATTCTCTATTTCCACATAAGCTCATGCATAAGCATAAGCTTAGGAAACTTAAGCATAAGCTCCTACTCATGCATGAGCATAAGCATGAGCTTATGCTTATGCTTATGCATAAGCATAAGCATAAGCTCATGCTTATGCTCTAGCTCATGCTTATGCTCATGTGGAAAAAGAGAAGGAGCTTATGCATAAAAAGAGAAGGAGGAGCTTATGCGGAAAAAGAGAAGGAGCTTATGCGGAAATAGAGAATGAGAGAAGCATAAGCTTCTCTCATTCTCTATTTCCGCATAAGCTCCTTCTCTTTTTCCGCATGAGCATAAGCATGAGCTTATGCTTATGCATAAGCATAAGCATAAGCTCATGCATAGAAAGAGAAGGAGGAGCTTATGCGGAAAAAGAGAAGGAGCTTACGCCGAAATAGAGAATGAGAGAAGCATAAGCTTCTCTCATTCTCTATTTTCGCATAAGCTCATGCATAAGCATAAGCTTATGCGGAAACTTAAGCATAAGCTCATGCTCATGCATGAGCATAAGCATGAGCTTATGCTTATGCTTATGCTTATGCATTAGCATAAGCATAAGCTCATGCTTATGCTCATGCGGAAAAAGAGAAGGAGCTTATGCATAAAAAGAGAAGGAGGAGCTTATGCGGAAAAAGAGAAGGAGCTTATGCGGAAATAGAGAATGAGAGAAGCATAAGCTTCTCTCATTCTCTATTTCTGCATAAGCTCATGCATAAGCATAAGCTTATGTGGAAACTTAAGCATAACTCATGCTCATGCATGAGCATAAGCTCACGCTTATGCTCGTGCGGAAAAAGAGCTTATGCGAATGAGAGAAGGGGGAAATAGAGAAGGGGGAATGAGAGAAGCATAAGCATAAGAGAATAAGAGGGAAAGGAAATAGAGAATAAGAGAGAAAGGAAAGAGAGAAGGGAAAAGAGATGAGGGGAAAGAGAGAAGGGGGAAAGAGAGAATAAGAGAAGAGGGAAAAAAGAGAAGGGGGAAAAAGGAGAAAAAGAGAAGGGGGAAGAAGGAAAGAGTGAGAGGGGAAGAGAGGGTTCCTACACCCATCACTGCAGCTAGCGCTTAAGGTGCTAGCTACAGGCCAATGCAAATAATAAAAATAATAAATGGAAAAAAGAGGAAGCACTTACCTGTAAAAGTATGTCCCGCTCGGTGTAGTGGACTGGCCCTACAAAAGAGAGAGTATGTCCCGCTCGGTGTAGTGGACTGGCCCCACAAAAGAGAGAAAACAACCCATTTTTTCAAATAAGATGTTAGTGGAAAGAGGAGATTACAAAAGCAACTTCTTGAAGGGAGGAGATTGAGGAGACAAGGAAAGGAGGAGATTGAGGAGACAAGGAGAAAGAGAAGGAAGAGAAATACAGAAAAAAGAGGTGAGTTTTCTTTCTTTCTTTCTTGAAATCTCGTTTTTTGTTTCAATCCTTTCAAATCAAGCATGAAAACTAGTTTACAGGTTTAGCAATACAAGAAGAAACACTCATAAAACTAAAGCTAACAAACAAACAACCTACATTGTTGAAACATCCTCACCTCTTGAAGAACTTTCTTTCAGGAAACCAAAGAGGGAAAAGGATAGAGAGGGAGTACAAGAGATAGGAGAAGGGTGAGGAGTGGAAAATAGAGTGGGAGGTTGCTTGGAATAGATGGGAGGTCGTCGAAAATAGGTGGGAGGAGATTTTGGGTTGCTTACTTGAGAGATTAGGGAATGGATTGAGCAAAACACCACACGTTTCGGTGTTTCGGGTTTTAACCCACAGCGTCGCTATATAGCGACGCTTATTCGTCGCTATATAGCGACATTTTTAATTAAAAACGTTGCTATATAGCGATGGAACAGAGCGTCGCTATATAGCGACTCTTATTGTTCATTTTTTTTATATGGCCTCAAGTGAAGCTCAAACATGCTATGCTTATAATTGTCAATATCTCCTCTTACTATATAGCCTTACTATATAGCCTTTTTTATTTCAATCCTTACTATATAGCGACGTCATTCTTTTTATATGGCCTCAAGAGAAGCTCAAACATGCTATGCTTATAATTGTCAATATCTCCTCTTCATGCTTATGTTGTGATTTTATAAGTGTAGATGGAAGGGATGAGTGGAAGCTCATCCGATGATGCGCCAATGCCCGAGAGCACGAAGTGGCTTACGGAGAGGTTATACTGTCATTGCACTCATTGCAAGCGAGAAGTACGACATCAACATTGTATTATCATGTGCCACTTGCGGATGTATGGGGAGGAGCTGGAACCAGTACCCCCCATTGGTGTTGCACATGTTGATGGATCATCAGTAAGTCAAAGCTATTTAAGTTCGCAATCTTATTGTATACCAGGAAATAGAAGATCTTATATTTACACGAATGAGCTTATGAAAGGATGAGGAGGGTGACGAGGGTACACATATACCTTCTCACTTTCAACAAGACTATAGTCTCCTGGATGACGACGAGGGTATGGTCGACATGATGGATTCCATTTTTAGGGGCACTACATCCCACGTACACGTGATGTTAGAGTCTGAGGTCAAAATGCGAGAGTTGCAATCAACACAATTGTACGAGGGTGCTAGGATGTCTAAACTACGTGTTTATCTCTCAATCTTGAATCTACAAGTACAGTATGGGTGGTCGGATACAAGTGTCTCGGCCTTAATGAGGTTAGCCCTTGCATTAATTTGACTCATTATTTGGATATTGTTTGTTTTGAGAATCATCATTTGGATAGTGTCTTTGTCATAGGTTGCTCCAGAAGATGTTGCCTGCACCAAATACCATGCCCGCATCAAGAGATGAAGCGAAAAAGATGCTAACAATGGTGGGTATGGATTATGATACCATCCATGCTTGCCGTAATGATTGTATTCTCTTTCATCATGAGCATGGAGATTTGGCTAGTTGTCCAAAGTGTGGGAAACAATGATATAGAGATGACTTGCAGGGTGAGCAGATACCAGTAAAGGTCTTAAGACACTTTCCCATCATTGCAAGAATACAACACATGTTTCGATGCAAATCCATAGCGGAGTTGATAACATGGCATGCATCTCATCGGTCCACTGATCACACATTGAGGATTCCCGCAGATTGTGCAGCTTGGAAGCACATAGATAATCAGTGGCCGGACTTTGCGAGAGAGCCACGCAACTTACATCTTGGGCTAGCCATGGACGGCGTGAATCCTTTCGGGTTACGCTCGACATCTTGGTCGACATGGCCCATAGTCGTGGTGAATTACAATATCCCACCATGGCTAACAATAAAAAAGGGACACCTCATGCTTGCACTACTTGTGCCAGGAAAGTACAAGGCAAAAAACATGGACCTGTACATGGCACCTTTGATAGAGGAGTTACAGATATTATGGAGAGGAGTGCAGGTCTTTGATATTTCCAGAGCTCCTAGGCATACCAATGATATTTTGGTCAGGGGTATCTTGATGTGGACCATGCATGACTACCCAGGATATGGAGAGTGCGCAGGTACGTGGTTATGTCTTTACATGTACAATGAGGGATTATGCTTTTTTTACTCTCTTTTGCATGCATGTCTTGTACTAACATATTCATGCATGCGTGCAGGACTTGTTACAAGTGGGTACCATGCTTGTCCTATTTGTGGACCCGCTCTGAAATCGCTTGCATGCTACTCCAAACATATGAGGAAAAATGTTTATGAAGGTCATGCTCGATACCTTCCGCTCGACCATCTCGCACGTGGAGGTCAGCTTGATCCACCACCATCATATTTGAAAGCAAGTGATTGGATTCAAGCTTGGAGGGCGAATGGAGAGGAACCTCCTCCTGGTATGAAGAGGCTATTGATCTTTCACGAGCTTCCTTATTGGGGTCAGTTACAAATCAATCATCTCTTGGATCCCATGCATATCTTCAAGAATGTGGGGGCTACCATTTGGGCACACTTGGTTGGTTCCAAGGACTCGAGAGGAGTGCGAGAAGACTTGCGTGCTATGAATAGGATGTCTCGTTTGTGGCCCCAAGTGCATGCTTCGAGAAAAGTTGTCCTCCCGAAAGCAACGTGGATCCTCTCTACGAGGGAGGAGGCAGTGATCAAGGCAGACATTGCCTCTTTTCAAACACCGATAGGGTACATGCATTGCTTGAAAGGAGCATTTTCAAAGGACAATAAGCTTAGTGACCTCAAGTCCCATGATTGGCACAAGGTCTTACAGGTATTCTAAGTAGAATTAGTGTACCGATAATAGTGATGCGTTAGCGTAATTATTATTATGTTATATTGTTGACATGACTTCATTGTTGCTTTGATAGTTCGTCCTTCCAATCACAATAAAAGGGTGCTTACAAGAAGATGTTAGAAATGCTATATTCAAGATCTGTGGTATTGTGAGGTATGCTTACTATCAAATCGCATTATGTATTTTCTTAATGGACATGTGAAATAGGTGGATATCTCAAATATCTTACATATGCATGGACATGTGAAATAGGTGGATATCTCAAAAAGAGATCTCTATATCGAGCATCGAGAAGGCTAGGGTGGAATCCATCGAAGCCGTATGCTTGCTTGAGAACCACTTTCCCTCAAGCATTATGACAACTCAAGTCCACTTGCTTGTGCACATAGTTGATGAGGTGGCTATAGCAGGTACCGTTCATAATCGATGGATGTTTTTTCTCGAGCGGTTTATGAAAACTTTAAAGGGGTTTGTAAGACAAAGAGCAAGACCGGAAGCAAGCATGGCAGAGGGATGGCTTGTGCAAGAGTCATTAGTATATATCACAGAGTTTCTTGCATCCACGAATCCTGATATGCTGCAAGATTGGCACAACAAGGATGATGATCGCATCATTGGCGAGGTCCCCCAAGGAAAAGGGATTGAAATAAAGATGAGCAAAGAGCAAATGGAGAAATTCAATGAGTTTTGTATCCTCAATAGCCTTGAGATGCAGAAGTGGATTGAGAGATATGAAGTGGCCAAAGCAGAAAGAATAAATGCAAGGACGAGATTCAGAGTAATGTACAGGCGATCACAACCATATCCACGAGATCTGGCTCTTCTCCCTACTCAAATGTCACTTGATTGGCTACAACTGGCTGTACGTAAAGCCGAATGTGATGGAGAGACAATAAACGAGCGCGAGCGGGAGTTATCATCTGGATGTATGGTGCATGTAAGTTTCTTATCTCTTGACATAATTAAGTAATTATTTGTGGCAATATATGCTATAAAATAGGTGCATCTTCATTGTTTTAATGATGCTCTTTTACAGTACAAAAAGTACAGTGCATTATGGTCATATGGACGACATTTTCACGTGGAACGCATCGATTCAAAGAGAGTCACGTATGATTGTGGAGTCATGGCTAACTTCACACAAGATAGCCGAGCAAGTGCTTCGGATACCAATCTTCTCTCCTCACAGTTGGATTATTGTGGAACCATACGCGACATCTATGAAATTGATTTCAGATGATTTACTATTTTCATTCTTGATGTAAAATGGTTTAGAACTACTTACAACGGTCCCCATGCGATAGTGAGAAAAGATAGTAGCGGTCTCTTTGCAATAGACTCCACCAAACATTGGACCGATGAAAGTGATACTTTTGTTCTTCCCGAGCACTGTGAGCAGGTTCATACTAATGATTTAATTAGTCGAAGCTTTCGTTTTTAAAGTCCATTGATATATATGTAATTGACGACATTTGGCACCCATCTTCAATATAGGTGGTTTTTCATCCGGATCGTTCAGATCCAAGATGGTGGTACGTGATCCAAGTTGCACCACGAAGTAAGCAAATTTTTGAAGATCGAGATGTGGATATGGAGATGCCACTACCAATGCCGGATCCAATTGATGAATCTAGCGAAGAAGATGTAGATCACCATATGAGGCAAGAGGAAGATGCGCATAATGACATCGCACGGGAGGAGGATGGAGATCACGATATTGATGAGGAAGACAACAATCATCAAGATCAATCACCACACTTAAGCTTTATTGAAGAAGATGATCAAATACTTTTAGGTGAACGTACGATACTAGAGTACGATGATGATATAGGAGATCAACTCGGTATAGAGTTAGAGATAGACTTGCTTGGTGCCTTAGACTTGGCTCAAGATGAAACAGTTGATGTAAATGCTCTTATTTGATTTTTCTCATCTCAAACTTGGACATGAATATATGAGCTTCAAAGGCTTGATGTACATGCTCTCATTTTTTTATTCTCTATGAGCTCAAACATGTATGAAAATTTAAAAAATTTTGTCATTGGAAAAAACTAACTTTGAAGGCCTAAAAAAAAAAAAAACCTCTCTGTAAAAACATCGCTATAATATTTTGTCTCAGTGGTCGCTATATAGTGACGATTTACGAAACCCGATTTTCATACCGACGATTAATGCTAAGCGGGCACGCTAAGCGGGCGCTAAATGTCGGTATGTCAACGTCGCAATAGGATGCATGTGTAGTAGTGATTACAACTTGATTGCTATCATGTATCTATGCAAGGAATCAATCCATATGACTGCAAAAAACTTAAATCCATGCACTAACACTCCACATAGATGTGTCTTCAAAAAGTATTTTCCTTGTAGCTTAGGTCGAGTGTTAATGAATCGAGGTAATGTTGTTGTGTTCTGATCCATACCATCTACAATAACGAACATGTACTCATTTGGATGAGAAATAGATTGCTCCTTCCAAAATGCATATTTTAGTCTAGAATGCCGAACCAGTCCATGATGAAATTCTCTTTTTTTTTTGTATACTGAACTAAATAAAAAACCTACGGGCGTGTCTATTTGCACGTCTATTTTTGCGTCTGGAGACCCGCGTCTACCAGCGCGTCTATATATCAGGCAGATGCACGTATAGACGTGCACGTAGATGCTTAAATAGATGTGCTTATAAAGGTGTTTGTAGATGCAAAGATAGACGCTTGTCAAACAGACAAACGCGTATATAGATGCGTTTATAGACGCACTGATAGACACGCTTTTTTTTTTTTTTTTTTTGCAAAATGCTGTGTATGTCGTGTAAGTACGAAAAATAAGGAAGCTAAGCCACATCATGTGGCCTCAAGTACAAAAAATAAGAGGAGTGTATATACAAGAGACACGACAGTGGCTTTAAGTACAAAAAAGAGTAGCTAGCACTACTTCTACAACTAATCTATGTTCTCCAGGTCCTCGCTCCCTTCCACGCTCCCTTTTGCGCTCCAATCTGTGCCTCCTTCCTCGTCTTCCTCGTTGTCTTGTGTATGGGCCTGTAAACAAGGGACAACATATATCAATGTATGAAAAATCAAATCTTTACTTATAATTTTGGCATTATTTAATTACTTTCAAATATCTCGGGGGCCCGCTCCAGTAGCCCGGGTATACTGCTCCTTAGTAATCAACCCGTCATCATAGAAGTGCCTCCATGTATCTCCTCTACAATGGTGGCGGTGGTAGGCTATCTCCACAGGAGTAGGGTATCTGCCCACGATCTCAAGCTGCAAGACGACACACTTTGCGGAGGGATTAGTACAAAGAAACAACCTCCTAATAAACTACATAAGCAATATAATTTGAGATCGATACTTACAAATTGGGCCTCCCATGATTCAACACCCCCTGCTCCAAAATGCACGCTTCATATTCCTCCATCTGGATCCTCCGTGCCTCCATGTGTTGCAGACTGGGGTCCTCCCTCGTTGACTTCATTGCTTTCTTCCACTCACGCTTGTGAGCAGTGTGGGGCGGGCCCCTTGGTGGTTGACCTCCCTCAAGCCTGGCAAGCTCCGCTAGTGCCTGCCTCTTAAGCGAAGATCTTTTATTGCCAAGTATCGTAACAATCTTTGACTTGGCCCATTTATCTGTGAACTAGCGATTGGGGGGGTTAGGATACCTAGAGCGAACAGCAGCGAGGGTCTCAGTAGCCAACCTCTTTGGCTGGTCTTTGTAGTTGTTAGCAATTACAGAGCGCATGAAGGCCATGATGTCCTTCCCCTGCGCATCCATTAAGATGCCTCCTGTCTGAGTGATGTCATAGAATATCATACCATCACCCTGAGGCACGTCTAAATCATTTGAATCATCATCGTCCCCACCACCACCCCTCCCAAAGCACTATGCCATGCATCCCCCACCACCGCTCTCCCTGCTACTACGCCTGCTATCGTGTCGTGTTGAGCTCGTACGCTGGCCACTCCTAGTTGGAGACTGCATGGGACTACGCTGACCACTCGTAGCTAGAGAACCGAGTCTCGATGGCACAGGAGTACGTCGACGGCTCTATGAGACAGAAGGACCTCCTGATGGCATGGGGGAAGGGGCATAAGACAGGATGGCAGAAGGGGCATAAGACGGCATGGGGGAAGGGACATAAGACGGCATGGGGGAAGGGGCATAAGAAGGGGCATAAGACGGCTGTGTTGACTCTACTGGGGTGATCTCAGGCGGTGTGGGGTGGTTTGGAGTCTGTAGTGCCGACTCCTGGGGAGTGTTTAAAGTACCCGTCATATACCTGTATAACTCCACAGGACTAGGAGGGTGCCGTGAAAGGTTATATAAGTCCTTCCAAATAGAATCCCGGGGATCAGGTGAGCTGGAAGCGCTTCCTGGCCACATGTTGAACTGGAAAAAAGAAAAAAAATCTATTACTAATGAGCTGAGAAGAAAGGGGAAGGGAAGAGAGGCTTACTGTCGGAGCGCGTCTATAGATGCGCTTGATTAGCGTGTCTATTTTCACGTCTAACAGCGCATCTATAGACGCGTCTGTCTATGTCTACAAATAGTCTAGATGCACATTTAGACGCGCCTGTAGATGCACGTTTAGACGCGCTCTGAGATGCACCTATAGATGCGCTCCGACAGATGGAATTTGTAAAAAGTAGAAAAGGACATTGCGCCCGATACACAAACGTGACACTGATACCTAGATCATGCGTTTCTTGGATACGAGAAAGTACAAATCTAAAGAAATCAAACTTCCAAACAAGATCAACTGCAAAAGGACTTACCTTGGATAGAGGTATGGAAGGTTCTTCTTCTTTTTCAAAGTTGCTTCTCCTCCTTGTTCGTCCTCCTCTCCTTTAAGCTTGGAAGTAAGTGTGGGTGCCTTCCTCTTAAGTGTAAGCTTGGAAGTAAGTATGGGAGCC
The DNA here is from genome assembly GCF_047967505.1 of Dipteris shenzhenensis. NCBI lineage: Eukaryota > Viridiplantae > Streptophyta > Polypodiopsida > Gleicheniales > Dipteridaceae > Dipteris > Dipteris shenzhenensis. Next base: position 10,486,069 of record NC_141608.1, read on the forward strand.
TTCCTCTTAAGCGTCGAAACTGTGGAGATGCTAATAAGGAAGGAAGCAAGCCGCGTGAAGTATAAGTAATGTGAAGAAAAGCAAAGCGAGCGCGCTAAAAGCAGGTTTAAAAGCCGCGTCTAATAGTGCATCTATATGCACGTCTAAAAACACAGAGTAGACGCACTTTTAGATGCAACTGTAGACGTGCTTTTAGACGCAACTGTAGACGTGCCTTTAGACGCGCCACAGAGTTTAAAATTAAACATTTGAAGAAGAGCAAATTTGGTGGGTTGTTTGTTTGTAGGATGTCTTCATCTTCAACAAGTAGCTCCAGTGAGGATGAATCCCTCCATATCCACCATCGCGAAATGTGGTTGGAGCAAAAAATCAAATGTCTGTGTGATCGATGTCGAGGAAACATGTATCGTGCATGCAGGATTACACTCAATCATATCTCAAAGTATGGAGAATGGGATGTGACCATAAACAGGGTAAGGGTTTGTAAGTTAAGGTTGATTGAGATACCTATGGGTGTTCATATGTTTGAGTTATGATCTCGTTTTAATTTGATATAGGATGCAGTGCCACACCCGCATATGTTGCCCTATGCTCGCCGTGAGGAGGCGAAGCGTCGGCGATATGAGGTGGGATCTTCAGGAGGGACTGTTACGGATGCATGGAGTGATGGTGATAGTAGCCCTCCATCATTACCTCATGAAGCCATGGAGGAGGAGGTGTTTGATGATATGGTACAGGATTTATATGTCCATCAAGGGAGGGATGATAGCAGGGACCAGGATGATCTTTTTATTGCAGCATCGACTCTACTATTTGAGGGGTGCACATTCTCTGTTCTACGTGCCTCCCTTGAGTTACTAAACTTGCAAACCATCTATGGATGGAGCAATGCAAGTTTGAATGCATTACTCAAGTAAGCTTTAAAGTCTATTTTGCAAACATGGTGAATTATGCTAGTGGGTCAATTACTCGAATGCTTTTCCTCATTTATGGTCTTCACGTGCAGGCTATTGTGTAAAATGCTTCCAAGGGAGAATAAAGTACCGACCTTAAGAGATATGGCAAGGCAACATGTGACCTCTCTTAGAGGATTAGATTACAAGTGCATCCATGCATGTGTCAATGATTGTGTTTTGTTTCGTGGACTACATAAGGATGCAAGAGAGTGTCCTACTTGTGGAGAGGCAAGATATAGAACAGATCTCAAAACCTTGGACATGCCTTGTAAGGTTCTGCGATATTTTCCCATAATCCCTCACATCCAATATATGTTCAAGTGCAAATCTATTGCAGAGCTCATGTCATGGCATTCCTCCCATCGATCAATCGATGGCAAGTGGAGAACTCCCGCGGACTCTCCTACGTGGAAGCATATTGAAGACACATGGCCAAGCTTCAAGGAAGAACCTAGGAGCTTGAGACTTGGATTGGGTATGGACGGTGTGAACCCATTTGGTCTCAAAAGCACGTCTTACAGTGTATGGCCAGTGATATTGGTGAATTACAATCTTCCACCCTCTATGGAAATTAAGAAAGGACATGTTATGCTATCCCTTCTAATTCCAGGGAAACATAAAGTCAAAAACCCTGATGTTTATTTGGAGTCTTTGATTGACGAGCTAGAGATACATTGGAGAGGTATCGAGGTGCATGATGTAAGCAGGCCTCCCTCGTCACAAGACTTCAACTGCAAAAGCAGTCTTAATGTGGACGATGGATGACTTCCTAGGCTATGGCGAGTGTTCAGGTAAGCATTGCACTTCTAATTATGAATAGGTAAAGGATGTGGCACCCTAAACCCACCTTCAACTCTTAATTGCTCATATTGTTCAGGTCTCACTACATCGGGTTACCATGCATGTCCTGTTTGTGGTCCTTCGCTAGTTGCCTCATGGGCGGATGCATTGAATAAGGTCATCTATGAGAATCACCATCGATTTCTCCCACCTGATCATCCTAAATATGTTGCCCCTTGGAATGAAGTCCTCCCACAATCACTCACCATGGGAGATTGGATGAGAATTTGGGACAGCTCCACGATGACTCCACCACTTGGCATGAGCCGGTAAGGGTTTGTAACTATTGGCTGGAAGTAAAGATTGGCTTTATTGGCTGGAAGTAAAGATTGCCCGCTAACACTTTATTTTGTTTAGATACTCCATCTTTTATCGTTTACCATATTGGTCCCACCTCAAGATCAATCACCTGCTTGATCCCATGCTTTACAAAGAGCAAGAAAAGACGTGTAGAGCAATTATATGGCTTGAAATCTCATGATTGGCACAAGATGCTCCAAGTAAGTATTTTATGTGCATAATATCTTTTTCCTTTCAAATTTGTGAGTGAATAGTTATAAGCAACTAATCAACCACCTCCTCATGGGTTCAGTTCATACTACCTACTAGCATTTCACGTAGTGCATCGAAGGACGTGAAAGATTGTATTTACAAGATGGGCGAGCTTGTGAGGTACTTTACATGATACAAAATATGATGCGTATGAATGCTCCATGCAAGTTTGAATGCATATTGCTAATATGCTATACTTTTTCATTTCTAGGTATGTGAGCTCAAAGGAAATAGATCCCACCACGCTTGAGAATGCTCGAGTTATGTCAGTGGAGGCAGTTTGTCTAGTGGAGGAGACATTTCCACGTTCTATTCTCATAAGCCAACTACATCTCATAGTGCATTTGGTGGATGAGATTGCTATATGCGGTACTATACATGCACGATGGTTGTTCTTCCTCGAGCGCTTCATGAAGACCTTGAAGGGCTTCATGAGACAAAATGCAAGACCCGAAGGTAGCATGGCCGAGGGTTTTGGTTGGTACAAGAGTCACTTGTATATATTTCTGAGTTTCTTGTTGATGTGGATAGCTCTCTCCCACGACTATGGAGAGATGATGAAGACCTAAGGATGACCTGTATTGTGCCTCAAGGAAAAGGACGCAACAAAGTAATAGACACAGAGTTGCATAATAGTATCAACCTCTTTTATGTGCTTAATAGTGATGTGATGAAAAGATGGGTGACAAGATACGAGGATGCGAAGGCAAGAAGACAACAAGAAAGGGCCCTCTTTCGTACACACCACGGATCTCGTGTGCCATACCCTTAGTATCTAAGAGCACTTCCAAAGTATATTCATGTGGATTGGCTACTTGATGAAATGGAGAAAGCAGAGAAAGACGAGGGCATGCATATCACAATGGAAGAATGGGAGTATGCTAGGGGATGCATGAGCAAGGTCGGTATATAGAATCTTATGCATAAGTTAGGAGCTTTCAATAATTTAGATTGCTTATTTAATTGATTTTTTCTTGGTGTAGTGCACTATGTTCAATGCTATATGGTGTGAGGGCAAGCATTTTCGAACACAACGGATTGATGATAAGAGAAACACACAAGACTGCGGCGTCATTGCTAGCTTTGAGGGAGCCAATGGAGCCATGGATGATTATTGTGGCATAATCCAAGATATTATTATGCTTGACTTTCAACGCTTCTTTGTGTATGTTTTGGATGTAAAGTGGTTTAAGGATGTGGTGGAAAGAGGCCCTAATGCAACAATCAAATGCCATGCAAGTGGCTTTGTAACTATTAACTCCACAAAGTTTTGGCAAAGTAAGAAGGACACACTAGTACTACCGCAACAATGTGAACAGGTACTGTGCACACATATAAAAATACTCGCTTTTAAATATTTGATGCAAGAAAAATAACATGATTGTATTTGTGTTTGAATTAGGTTGTCTATCAACCAATGGTGGATAATAATAGATGGTGGCACGTCATACCTATTATGCCACGTTCCAAAGTGATGTATAGTACATTTACTAATATGGAGCGTATGGAGGATGATCATGGCCATGGACGTGATGATGACCGTGATACGAGAGAGGGGAGGATCATGAGATAGGAGATACAGTTATTGAGGCCATTACCCATGAGGACAAGCCTACCATTCGAGATGCTGATTTCGATGAGCACATGAGTGGCACAAGTAGTAGTGGATTGAATGTATTTGTAGATCTAAACACTTGTTTGGATTTTGAAGTAGATAATTTGGCAAGGGTTGATCTCATTGAGGATGAGATTGAGAACCGTAGCCCCATAATTGATATTGGCAAAACTATTTTACATATTGTCTCATTCTCCTCATCTCACTTAATTCTTGTATATGTGGGCTTGCAAAAAATTATGTGCTTTGGTAATCATGGGCAATGTTTGGAAAGCAATGATGTATACCAAAATCTCACTTTCTGTATTCTCTGGTTTGCGTCTATCTACGCATCTAAATGCGTGTCTTATTCTTAGTGTAAATGCGCTAATACACGCACTAATACACGTGCAAACAGACGCATCTATAGATGCACCTATAGACGCACCCGTATTTTCTCAGTTTAGACGCACAATTAGACGTGTTAATACACGCACAAATAGACGAGTTGTTAGACGCGCTTTTAGATGCGCCCGTAATTCCTCTACTAAAGCAATGCCTATAGACACGCCCGCTATTTTGCGTGTCTACCAAGCGCGTCTATACTTGCTTTGTGTTGTTGTGCACCATTAGTTGATATACATCAATTTGGAACATGGCGTAATAGGTATGGCATGCCACCATGCCACCGCCTATTATTATCTAGCATTAGTTGATAGACAACCTATTTAAGTACAAATAAAAACATGTTAATGTCCTTGCATTGAAGGCATCAAATATAAATAAGTGAGCATTTTTTTATATGTGTACAATACCTATTCACATTGTTGCGGTAGTACTAGGGTGTCCTTGCTTTGCCAAAACTTTTTGAAATTAATTGCTACAAAGCCGCTTGCATGGCCTTTGATTGTTGCATTAGGGCCTCTTTCCACCACGTCCTTAAGCCACTTGACATCCAAAACATACACAAACTCTACACAAAGAAGTGCCAAAATTCAAGCTTAATTATATCTTGGATTATGCCACAATAATCATCCATGGCTCCATTGCCTCCCTCAAAGCTAGCAATGATGCCACAATCTTGTGTGTTTCTCTTATCATCAATCCGTTGTGTCCAAAAATGCTTGCCCTCACATCATATCACATTGAACATAGTACACTACACCAAGACAAAATCAATTGAATAAGCAATCGAAATTGTTGAAAACTCCTAACTTATGCATAACAATCTATATACCGACCTTTTGCATGCATCCTCTAGCATACTTCCATTCTTGCATTGTGATATGCATCCCCTCATCTCTCTCTACTCTCTCCATTTTGTCAAGTAGCCAATCAACATGAATATCCTTTGGAAATGCTCTGAGATGCCTGCTTAGGGTATGGCACACGAGATCCATGGTTTGTACAAAAGAGGTACCTTTCTCCTTGTCTTCTTACCTTTGTATCCTCATGATATCTTGTCACCCATCTATTCATCACATCACTATTAAGCATGCAATAGAGGTTTATATTATTAAGCAACATGACCGAGGCATAGAATACCTGTCGATCGAGGTTTATGACCACGATCGAGGTATTTGGAAATGGCAAAATAATCAAATGACAAATCAAATTATCATGGTTTATGACCACGATCGAGGTATTTGGAGTAGACCACCAAAATTAGTTTCAAAACAAAATCCAACGTAATTTAGTAGCCAATTATTTTCAATCTTAGCACCTTCTCCACCAATAATAATCAAGAGCAATCTAGTGGATGAGTAAGAGCAATCTAGTGGATGAGTTGAGGCTCTCTATAAGACACCACGTTTTGGTTCATTTCACCCATTCTTAGCCATTCTTGCCTCCCCATCACTTTGTCACACCTTCCATCCTACTTTCATTGAGAATGGGTTCTCAAAGCCATAGAGCTAGTATACGTGAAAGATGTAGGGACCCCCCCCCAAATCTCATTGACGAGGAGCACAAGCGGAAGGCTCATGAGCGCAAGAGAGCCTCTAAAGCTAGAGCTCATACTGCCACCACCGATGCACCTCCACCTCTACATCCCACCTCCACCCCCAACCCCACCCCCACCTCCATTGTCCCCCCCTCCACATCCTCATCCGCTCCCCTACCTCCAGCCTTCGCCCTTCCCCTAGCCACCTACATTTTGCCCTCCACCTCTACCTCTTCCCCCTCCACCCTCCCCTGCTCCCCTCCCCCTCCCCCTCCCCCCCTTCCCCTTGGCACCTCCCTTCCCCCCTCCACCCTACCATCTCCCATTGATCCCCTTGCCCCACCTTGCAGTAGTGTTGCTTCACGGCATGACTTGCCGAAGTCCACTATCCGTCGTCGTACTGGCAAGATTGTGCAGTCTTTTTTTAGTGACCTCATGCCAGCTTCACAATCTGCTCTTCTCACGTCCCTAATTGATCACCCTAACTTGGTAGAGTGTAGGAGGCTTGCTGGTCTTGGTGCACGTAGAGATAGGGTTGTATGTAGCGAGGTCCTTAGCAGTGTTTGACATTCCTATGCTTCTATTAAGCATCGGAACTCTTGTGATGCCTTCGCAACACGTCGTGCTATTGTGGCTGCCATTAGTAGACCTCATATGACAGGCCATGTGCGTACCACTTCACGTCTTCTTTAAATTGATGATTTTTATTTTTTTCTTAAAGATGGATTTTAAAAATAAAATTTAAATGTTTTTTTTTAAATAAAAAAAGCTAACATAAAAACTACTTTAATCTCTTTTTTTTTTAATAGATGATTTTAAAAAACAAAATAAATACTGTTTTTACATTTAAATAAAAACTTCACTAACTTAAATAATATAAAAGCTACCTTAAACTCTTATTTTCTTTTTTTCTTAAAGATGATTTTTAAAAATAAAATTTAAGCATTTTTTTATTTAAATAAAAAATGCTAACATAAAAACTACTTTAATCTCTTTTTTTTTAAATAGATGATTTTAAAAAACAAAATATATACGTTTTTTATATTTAAATAAAAACTTTACTAACTTAAATAATATAAAAACTACCTTGAATAGATGATTTTAAAAAACAAAAAATATATATTTTCACATTTTAATTAAAAATTTACGTAATTAAAAAAATAATTAAAAAAAGATTAAAACGCATTTAAAATTTTAAAATATTTTATAATTAAATTAGATATTCCTATAAACTAAAATTTAAATAAATTTTCACAAAAAGAAAGCTACATAAAAAAAAGCTTACCTGAAATCTCCCGCTCCGTCCATCTCCGTCGCTCCGTCGTTGTCTGTCGGTCCTTGTCCATCGCTCTCGCAATTCGGTCGATTTCAATGAGGAGGAGCTCGATCGAGGTATGAAGAATGAGGGGGGTCCCTCTCTTTATATACAAAAATTTAGGGTTTCAATACCACAATCGATGTATTGGATGCCACGTACCTCGATCGAGGTATTGGACATGCAACATACATCATCGGTCCAGCATAATACTTGCGATGCCATATACCTCGATCGTGGTATTTCACATGCCACATACACATTGCTCCATCATACCTCGATCGAGGTATAGACATGCCATGATACCTCGATCGAGGTATTTCAGCTGCCAGCATAGTAGATGTCGGATGCCACATACCTCGATCATGGTATTTGACATGCCACATACACATCGGTCTAGCATACCTCGATCGAGGTATAGACCTGCCATGATACCTCGATCGAGGTATGTTAGCTGCCAGCACAGTACATGTCGGATGCCAGATACCTCGATCGTGGTATTTGACATGCGGCCAAGTCATCGATCCAGCATACCACGATCGAGGTATGTGGACTTGCCATGCTACCTCGATCGAGGTATGCCATCTACCATGTCGGATGCTAGATACCTCGATCGTGGTATTTGACATGACCGATGTCATCTATCCATGATACCTCGATCGAGGTATGTGGACTAGCTACGATACCTCGATCGAGGTATAGGTGGCTTGCCACGATACCTCAATCGAGGTATAGGTGGCTTGCCACGATACCTCGATCGAGGTATAGGCTCGATCCGGTGAAAGAAAGTCTATGACCTTGATCGAGGTATTGGCTTGGTTCGGTTGTCCTCATGTGTGAATTTCATTGGAGACGATACCTCGATCGAGGTATTTCACACCAAAGCAAAACCTTTGTATTTTCACTCGAGGGGGTGTCACACTCACCCCAAGTGGTCTAGAAGTGGACACCTTAGCTTGCTACCTTCCCATCATGCATACTACAGTGACTAATTGATCGGATCATTCTGAATCCTTCTTGCCCATGTTCTAGTGGCCTTCTAAGAGTGCTCTCAATGAAAGAAAAATGGAAGAGGGTGAGAGAAAGGGAGAGCCAAAAGAAAGCCACACAAGTTTTGATGGGTGCAGAACACCCTAATCTTCTACGTCATCCATATATATATATGTGTGTGTTTGAGTATTGTACATAACCAAGGTTAAGGCACAATGGCCTTTAACTCTCAAAAAATCCAACTTAAAGGCCAATCTGCCTTTAAGGGAGAACAACTAGCAAGCATATTATCCAATGCCCATCAATACATGACAATACTCAAACCACTGACTAGGTAGACTCTTCGTTAGCATATTTGCAGGGTTATGATCTGTATGGACCTTAACAAGCTCTATGCACTTGTCCTCAAGATGAAATGGTACCTGACCTCAACGTGTTTGGTCTTTGCATGAAAGACTGGATTGTGTGCTAGCTAAATAGCACTCATGGAATCACTATGCAATGTCAGTACACCTGTATGAATCCCCAAATCTCCCAATAGCCGATCAAGCCATATAGTCGCCTTGCACCCCTCTATGGCTACAACATAATTGAGACATCTACTATGACATTGCACCATCTGCAAAGGTGAATACATAAGTTCTAGAAGTGGATCCCTTGCTATCCACATGCCTTGCATAGTCTGAATCTGTGTATCCACGTACACGCATCTGTACTCATCCAAAGTAGATACACATCTCCTTGGTAGTCTTCATGTACCTCATGATGCACTTAACTACCTACTAATGCCTCTTTCCTAGATTAGTAGTATATCAGCTAACAACTCCCATTGCAAATGCAATGTTTGGTCTAGTAGCTTTCATAGCATACATAAGATTCCCAACCGCTGATGCATAAGGAACCTTGGTCATCATGGCCCTCTCCTCATCTGATTTGGGACTATCGTCCTGACTCAATTTTACATATGGAGGAAATGGAGTACTTACTACCTTTCCCCCTTCCATATTGAAACACTGTAATACTTTTGTAACATACTCCTTCTTTGAAAGCCAAAGGAGTTTCCTACTCCGGTCACGCGTGATGTGCATACCAAGAATATGACCTACAGGTCCCAAATCCTTCATGTCAAAGGCCTCATGCAGCTTGATGTTCAATGCATCTAGCTCATAAGTTTCTTGCGAGCCAATAGCATATCATCCACATAAAGTGCCAAGAGTATCATGCTATTATCCTTAGCCCTTTTAGTATAGAGGTATTGATCAATCTCACTTCTTCTGAAACCCTGGGATTGAATGAAAGCATCAAGCTTCTGATACCATTCTCTAGGCACTTGCTTAAGGCCATAGAGACTCTTTCTTAGCTACAACCAAATGCTCTTTGCCTTTTTCTTCAAAGCCTTTCGGCTGTACCATGTAAATTTCCTCATGTAGATATCCATGCAAGAAAGGTGTCTTGACATCCATTTGCATAAGCTCCATATCCTCTGCTACTACCACAAGTCCAAGTTTGCATCTAAGTGTGGTCATATTCACAACCAGAGAGAAGATCTCATCAAAGTCCACTCCCTTCTCTTGCTTGAACCCTTTAGCAAGAAATGGGCCTTGTACACTTAAGAACATCATCTCACCAAGTCCCAAGTCTTATTCTTCATGAGTGAAATCATCTATGATTGCATAGCATACTCCCATTGTGCTGATCCTCACGCATTATAGCCTCTCTATAGCAAGAAGTCTCCCCACAACAATCAGTAATAAGCATCACATAGTCTACCCCTGGAACAAATATATCAGGCTGTCTAGACATTCTAGTTGACCTTCTCAAGGGCATTTAAGCTCATATGATATCCCACTTGCATATCAGCCACATGTGTCTCATCATTTCCACCAATAGATGATCCATCATCTTCCCATGATTGTGTATACCTATGGGAGTACCTTGTGGCACCATTCCCCACACATTTGATGCATGGACAACTTGCTATCTATCAACATATGTGGGTGGATAAAGTGATTCTCCTCATTTCCACATCCCTCATGGGTGTCTTGTGCATCTTCTTCTCATTGAAGACCACATCATGGCTTCCCCAAAATCAGAAGAAGATGCACAAGACACAAGTCTTAGGGAAGGTGCAGAAGCCAAGGTAGAGTAGGCACAAGTGAGGGCCTTGCAAGCATAAGAGCAACTTGAGGCCACTACAAAATTGGTCGACATGGAAAGGCATAGAAGAGAAGAAGCAGAGAAGTGCATGAAGGAGCTCTGAGATAGGCTTGAAGAAGTGAGAAATGATGGGCATGGCAGACAAGGAGCTAGAAAAGATATGAAAGGATCTTGAAGATTAGAGAGCCAAAAAGGAGGGTCTTCACAAATGGCTCTACAACATGCGGAACACATTGAACATTGAAAAAAGACCAGATGAAGGAGGAGCTAAAAAGGGAGAATGCAAAAACCAGAAAGGTGATGTAGGTACTGCGAGAGAGCTTCAAGGTTAGGATGGATGTAGTAGAGACCAGTCGGGGTGGAGAAGACAATGAGGCAGCTCCCCAGGCCCCAGTAAGGATGCAGAGAGTAGCCACGGTGGAGCAAGTTCTAGCCACCATTGTGGAGCAAGTTCCAACCACCGCGGTGGAGCAATTTGCAGTAGCCACGGTGAGGATTGTTTTTTTGAAACATTGTTGGAAGTCCAAAGAGCAAGCTACAAGACCCTGCAAGAAGATCGCGATAGATGTTTGCACGAGCTTGCCGTGGCTTTTAATAGTTATAAAAAGCAGTCCGTCATCCTAAGAGATTTCCAAACTAGAGTGAAAGTCTTGGAAACATCCCATGAAGATGTTTTTCAGCAATTAATGCAGCTTCAACAAATGATGAGGGATTCAGATGAAGCTGTTGCATAGAGTGAGCAAAAAGTGGAAGAGATGAAGGAGAACATCCGTAGCCTTAGGATGAGGGAGGAAGGAATCAAGAAGCAACTTCACCATGTATAGAGCAAGACTGTGGTATTCACGGCTGTAATAGTTAAATTGGATGCCTATCCTACTATGTAGCAGGGTCTGAAACACATGGTGTTCCATACCCCCATCATAGATGACTGCTGTATCTAATGGCCTATGTGCTACCATCCTGTGCACGTTTTTTGCTTTGGAGTGTTTGTGCATACCAAATCCAGTTGTAAAGAATGGCATTTGCCATTGCCCAGGTCATGGACAGATCAAATGTGCCTACCTGCTATAGCTATCTACTATGATGAGAAAGTAGATGCTGCAGCTCAATTTTCCATTTGGGCAAAAGGTCTTAAAGACAAGGAGCTCAAATTGAAGAAGGCCAACACTGAGCCTAACTATGCGGAAAAGGATCCTAAAGGAAGGAACCAACCCGCTTCAGGAAACTTGAAGCAAGAAGGGCCGAGCTTGCAACCAGGAAGCTCAAATCAAGAAAAGAGGAAGTAGCATGAAGGGAGGGGCCGGGTCCCTACAGGTAGGAACCAGCCCCATTCTAGAAAGGAGCAAGAGGGCCGCACCAGCGATCAGACAGTCCTTGATATGTAATATGAAGTAAAGGAGTCATTGAGATTGTAATCTATGTAATTTGTGTGTAATCTATTGAATTGTTAATCTTCTCCATAGTTTACTTGGGCAATGTTTTCTCAGCTATGTGACTAGATCATGTCCTTTTATCCACACCAGTGCGGTGATAATAATGAGACGAAAGATTTCAATTTGACAAGTAATGTAAGATGAAAGATTTCAATTAGATGACTAATCTGAGACTAAAATATTTTGATTAGTGAACTAATGTGAGATGAAAGATTTTGATTAGACAATTAATGTGAGATGAAAGATTTTGATTAGACAACTAATATGAGACTGAAGAATGAGAAGGTCGGGTTCAATGAACTCTCTCCCTATTTAACTGCAGTGCAGACACAACTAAGAGCCCATTATGAAATCTAGCCCCAAAACTCTATACACCGGTCCAAACTCTGTACACCGATCCACCTATTGTGAATCTATGGCATACACAAAAGACTTTGGAATGCTTTTGTTCTATTTGAAAATTATGTTGGATGGCATCCTCACAGAAAACAAACACGAAGAAGAAGGAGGAAAATAGCTATAAGGATGACATGCTTTGGTGGTGGGTGTATTACTTGGAGTTCGCACAGACGGTGATTATCAATTTCCCTGGCTATTGTTTTTCCTACTCCTTTCAGGTACTTGTCAAGCTCATGATGTAGGTTTCTTTTGGTAGGACATGATAGAGGCTTGAAGATGTATAGAGCGCAAATAGCAGGATGAAGAGGACCCCTAGAGAAAGGAGTTACTATGGGCATATAAGTCGGCAGAGTCAAGCAAGCAGTGCGTAATCCAAGTGTGTGAAGAGGTTTACCATTATGCAGCAGACTAGCCTCTAGCTCTGGGAGATGCTTGCTATAGAGAGGTTGTTAAGATAGTTGGGAGTCTAGAAATTCCTTGAAAAAGAAAAATGTCGTTCTGTTTTGAAATAATAAAAATCTTGCAAACATTTCTTGAACTTGTGGATATTCTCATGCCACACCCGCACATGTTACCCTATGCCCGTCGTGAGGAGGCGAAGCGTCGGCGATATGAGGTGGGATCTTCAGGAGGGATCGTTACGGATGCATGGAATGATGGTGATAGTAGCCCTCCGCCATTACCTCATGAAGCCGTTGAGGAGGAGGTGTTTGATGATATGGTGCGGGATTTATATGTCCATCAAGGGAGGGATAATAGCATGGAGCAGGATGATCTTTTTACCGCAGCATCGACTCCACTGTTTGAGGGGTGCACATTCTCTATTCTACATGCCTCCCTTGAGTTACTAAACTTGCAAACCATCTATGGATGGAGCAATGCAAGTTTGAATGCATTACTCAAGTAAGCTTTAAAGTCGATTTTGCAAACATGGTGAATTATGCTAGTGGGTCAATTACTCGAATGCTTTTCCTCATTTATGGTCTTCACGTGCAGGCTATTGTGTAAAATGCTTCCAAGGGAGAATAAATTACCGACCTCAAGAGATATGGCAAGGCAACATGTGACCTCTCTTGGAGGATTAGATTACAAGCACATCCATGCATGTGTCAACGATTGCGTTTTGTTTTATGGACTACATAAGGATGCAAGAGAGTGTCCTACTTGTGGAGAGGCAAGATATAGAGTAGATCTCAAAACCTTGGACGTGCCTCGTAAGGTATTGCGACATTTTTCCATAATCCCTCGCATCCAACATATGTTCAAGTGTAAATCTATTGCAGAGCTCATGTCATGGCATTCCTCCCATCGATCAACTGATGGCAAGTGGAGAACTCCCGTGGACTCTCCTGCGTGGAAGCATATTGAAGACACATGGCCAAGCTTCAAGGAAGAACCTAGGAGCTTGAGACTTGGATTGGGTATGGATGGTGTGAACCCATTTGGTCTCAAAAGCACGTCTTACAGTGTATGGCCAGTGGTATTGGTGAATTACAATCTTCCACCCTCTATGGCTATTAAGAAAGGACATGTCATGCTGTCCCTTCTAATTCCAGGGAAACATAAAGTCAAAAACCCTGATGTTTATTTGGAGCCTTTGATTGATGAGCTAGAGATACTTTGGAGAGGTATCGAGGTGCATGATGTGAGCAGGCCTCCCTCATCACGAGACTTCAACTGCAAAGCAGTCTTGATGTGGACGATGCATGACTTCCCAGGCTATGGCGAGTGTTTAGGTAAGCATTGCATTTTTTAATTATGAATAGGCAAAGGACGTGGCACCCTAAACCCACCTTCCACTCTTAATTGCATCTATTGTTCAGGTCTCACTACATCGCGTTACCATGCATGTCCTGTTTGTGGTCCTTCGCTAGTTGCCTCACGGGCAGACGTATTGAATAAGGTCATCTATGAGAATCACCATCGATTTCTACCACCTGATCATCCTAGATATGTTGCCCCTTGGAATGAAGTCCTCCCACAATCACTCACCGCAGGAGATTGGATGAGAATTTGGGATGGTTCCACGACTCCTCCACCACTTGGCATGAGCCGGTAAGGATTTGTAACTATTGGCTGGAAGTAAAGATTGGCTATATTGGTTGAAAGTGAGGATTTCATGCTAACACTTTATTTTGTTTAGATACTCCATCTTTTATCGTTTACCATATTGGTCCCACCTCAAGATCAATCACCTGCTCGATCCCATGCATATCTTCAAGAATGTGGCATTTGCCATTTGGGAGAATTTGAATGGGACACGAGATTCGGCAGGCATAAGGGAGGATCTACGTACCACAGGGAGGATGCGTGAAGCTTGGCCTCAAGAGAGACCAAATGGGCGTGTTTTTTTACCTCGTGCACCGTGGATGTTATCAAAGCTAGAGATGGCGACGGTGAAGCACGCTATTACTACAATTCGTACTCCCATTGTACTCCCACTGGATGCATGATGTGTTTGAAGGGAGCCTTTACAAAGAGCAAGAAAAGAGGTGTAGAGCAATTATATGGCTTGAAATCTCATGATTGGCACAAGATGCTCCAAGTAAGTATTTTATATGCATAATATCTTTTTCCTTTCAAATTTGTGAGTGAATAGCTATAAGCAACTAATCAACCACCTCCTCGAGGGTTCAATTCATACTACCTACTAGCATTTCACGTAGTGCATCAAAGGACGTGAAAGATTGTATTTACAAGATGGGCGAGCTTGTGAGCTATGTGAGCTCAAAGGAAATAGATCCCACCACGCTTGAGAATGCTCGAGTTATGTCAGTGGAGGCGGTTTGTTTAGTGGAGGAGACATTTCCACGTTCTATTCTCACAAGCCAACTACATCTCATAGTACACTTGGTCGATGAGATTGCTATATGCGGTACTATACATGCACGATGGTTGTTCTTCCTCGAGCGCTTCATGAAGACCTTGAAGGGCTTCGTGAGACAAAATGCAAGACCCGAAGGTAGCATGGCCGAGGGTTGGTTGGTACAAGAGTCACTTGTATATATTTCTGAGTTTCTTGTTGATGTGGATAGCTCTCTCCCACGACTATGGAGAGATGATGAAGACCTAAGGATGACCTCTATTGTGCCTCAAGGAAAAGGACGCAACAAAGTAATAGACATGGAGTTGCATAATAGTATCAACCTCTTTTGCGTGCTTAATAGTGATGTGATGAAAAGATGGGTGACAAGATACGAGGATGCAAAGGCAAGAAGACAAGAAGAAAGGGCCCTCTTTCGTACACACCACGGATCTCGTGTGCCATACCCTCAGCATCTAAGAGCACTTCCAAAGGATATTCATGTGGATTGGCTACTTGATGAAATGGAGAAAGCAGAGAAATACGAGGGGATGCATATCACAATGGAAGAATGGGAGTATGCTAGGGGATGCATGAGCAAGGTCGGTATATAGAATGTTATGCATAAGTTAGGAGCTTTTTATAATTTAGATTGCTTATTTAATTGAATTTTTCTTGGTGTAGTGCACTATGTTCAATGCTATATGGTGTGAGGGCAAGCATTTTCGAACACAACGGATTGATGATAAGAGAAACACACAAGATTGCGGCATTATTGCTAGCTTTGAGGGAGCCAATGGAGCCATGGATGATTATTGTGGCATAATCCAAGATATTATTATGCTTGACTTTCGACGCTTCTTTGTGTATGTTTTGGATGTAAAGTGGTTTAAGGACGTGGTGGAAAGAGGCCCTAATGCAACAATCAAATGCCATGCAAGTGGCTTTGTAACTATTGACTCCACAAAGTTTTGGCAAAGTAGGAAGGACACACTAGTACTACTGCAACAATGTGAACAGGTACTGTGCACACACATAAAAATACTCGCTTTTAAATATTTGATGCAAGAAAAGTAACATGATTGTATTTGTGTTTGAATTAGGTTGTCTATAAACCAATGGTGGATAATAATAGATGGTGGCATGTCATACCTATTATGCCACATTCCAAAGTGATGTATAGTACATTTACTAATATGGAGCGTATGGAGGATGATCATGGCCATGGACGTGATGATGACCATGATACAAGAGAGGAGGATGATCATGAGATAGGAGATATAGATATTGAGGCCGGCATTACCCGTGAGGACGAGCCTACCATTGGAGATGTTGATTTCGATGAGCACATGAGTGGCACAAGTAGTAGTGGGTTGAATGTATTTGTAGATCTAAACACTTGTTTGGATTTTGAAGTAGATAGTTTGGCAAGGGTTGATCTCATTGAGGATGAGATTGAATCGTAGCCCCACAATTGATATTGGCAAAACTATTTTACATATTGTCTCATTCTCCTCATTTCACTTAATTCTTGTATATGTGGGCTTGCAAAAAATTATGTGCTTTGGTAATCATGGGCAATGTTTGGAAAGAAATGATGTACACCAAAATCTCACTTTCTGTATTCTCTGGAGCACGTCTATTTACGCGTCTAAATGCGCCTCTGAGTCTCAGTGTAAACGTGCAAATAAATGCGCAAATACATGCGCAAATAGACGCGCTAATAAACGGGATGTTAGACGGGCCCGTATTTTCTCAGGTCAAACGTGCAAATAGACGCGGTGATTTATGCACAAATAGACGAGCATTTAGCCACGCCTATAGACGCGCCCGTAATTTCTCTACTAAAGCAACGCCTATAGACGTGCCCGCTATTTTGTGCGTCTACCAAGCACGTCTATAGTTGCTTTGTGTTGTTGTGTCATCATACCTCTCCATCATATTTGCACGGAAAACTCTAAGGCAGAAAGATGGTGTTGGCATCTTCGAAGCATACTCTACAATGGATTATCTCCAAGTACTATTAAATATGATTAAACATTCCATTGGAGACTAGCCATCAATATTATTGTACTTTTTGCAATGTTCTGACATGAATGTGAGTATAAAAATTGACTTTCACTTTATATTTTTGTCAGAAGGAACGATATGATATGAATTATTCTCACTTAGGCAGTATTGAGAGAGTGGTTAACAATGGATTACTCTCATTAAGTGTTTGAAAAGGGCAAAAGCGGATGTTTGCAATTGATTTATTTTGACATTGGAAACTGTCTAGTAGTGTAGTAGGATAGTTGTTTGATAGGCAAAACACACACACACACACACATTCACATAGCTACACTTATTTATATTTGTGGCACATTGGTGTGTTCTGATTAGAACTTGTATATCCCTAGTTGTTTAGGTGAATACTTAGGAAAATTTAATTTATTCACATAGCTACACTTATTTATATTTGTGGCACGTTGGTGTGTCCGTACTTGCTCACATAGCTACAATTATTTATATTTGTGGCACGTTGGTGTGTTCTGATTAGAACTTGTATATCCCTAGGTGTTTAGGCGAAGACTTAGGAAAGTTTTATTTCTTCACATAGCTACACCTATCTATATGTTTGTGGCATGTTGGTGTGTTCTTTTTAGAACTTGTATATCCCTAGGTGTTTGGGCGAAGACTTAGGAAAATTTTATTTAGTTTTATTTTGGTACTTTTTTTTTGGTATTTTTTAAAGTATTAACCTAAGGATGCAGACTACCCTTCTAATGTTGCATGTTCTATTCATTATGGGTGTGGACAACCCCCCAATTTACAATAAGTTCCATTAATAATTTTCTTTCATAGGACTGTGGGTGTGGATTACCCCGCTGTTTTAAAAAAAAAGTAAAAAAAATGAAGGAGCGAGATTCCCCTTTTTATTTTTATAATTTTGATGCCACACTTTTCAAATCATTTTAGAATCTTGATAGGTGTCTTACTCTATGGTGTAAGTGGTAACAAGTTGGGGTTTATAGGCATTACCTGTCTTCCCTCACAAAACTATGATGTTCTAACACATTGTTTTGTTTGGATGGTGGTAGGTAATTGGACCTTGACCTTGGAGCCTAGACTACTTGACGGATTCAACATTTTTGTACCAAATTTTATTTTATGTACATCCACACACACACACACACACATATATATATATAAAATCCTCCCTTATTTGAGCTTTGTGTGTCGTGTTTTTAAAGGTTTTATTTTTTAAACACACACACACACACACACACACACACACACACACACACACACACACACACACACTCACACATGCATGCACACATGCATGCACATGCGTACACATGCATGCATGCACGCATGCACACACATACATGGAGACAAAAAATAAAAAGACATAGCGTAGTATCATACTAACTTAAATATAGTATGCAGAAACAAAATGGAGAAAGGAATTCCATCACAAAAGATCTCCGAAGAGTATGTATCATAGGGTGTGCTAGGAATCGTACTTATTTATTTCTTCTCTGATCTTGGATGCTTGTTTTATATGGATTGCTTATCTATCTTTGTTGGCTCTTCAATGAGAATTTTTTTCTAAGTTTCTTAAGTTTCCCAAAGGTTTATTGATTTTTTAGTTTTAAGTGCCACAATAATTTCCATCCACAAAGTCACCATCTCATGCACTCCACAAATAACTAAGATCCCTCCAAGTATCATTCCAAGGATAGAACTCACTTATTTCTAAAAAAGTAATAGCTTCCACAAAGGTTTTAGACATGGAAAGCAACCACGAGTTTTGACATGGAGCAATTAGACATAGTCAATGGCATCAAGGTGTTTGAGGCGGTGTATGTTGCTTCATAGGTTCAAGAAGGATACATATAGTATGTCCCTATACCTATAGGAGTTAGCATACATCTTAATTGGGTTGAGGAGGAAATTTTGTGGATTAATCCTAAGTAGATATTGAGGAGTTAGCCTAGCTAAGTGTAGCATGGGGCTAAGGCTATGTAACCTAGGCATCACCTCACTTGGGGATGCAAGTACACTAAGGGGTGAGTCTTGTATGTATGAAACACCATGGATTTTGTTACTACCCTGCCAAAGGTGATCATAGATCTCCTAGCTCAAAGGAGAGCTTGAATTATCTCTATAGATAGGTGATGAGTCTGATATCAACATAGCTGATATCAGTAGATCCTAGATTAGGGAATGTAATATTGATATCTAAGTAGTGTGAGAATCTTGTAAAAGCTCATGTGGATTTCTTGCTTTGCCAAGAAATTGTGATTACTATCAAGAAGATTTTTTGACAAAGTGAGCTGATTTGCATTGCTAGAATCTAAGAAAATAATTTCATAACTTTGATATTGGATATTTTTTTGTAAACTTTGAGAAACTTTGTAACCTTTTGAATAATTGCAAGCTGACAATGTATGGACTTTATTTATTCTCAGTGAAACCCTCCACACTTTGAAACAATGCCTTTTTTTGTTTTGCCCTGAGACCTTTGATAATATCTTTTGGATGGAGCTAAGCGGACAGAGTATGGGGAGGGAAGGGGTGGTGGAAGGGAGAAGGTGGAGGGACGTAGGAACAAAAGAGTGAGGGGAGAAGGGAGGGGAGAAGGGAAGAGGGAAGACAGAAGGGGAAGGGAGAGCACAAGATGGGGGGGAGGTAGAGGAGAGGAGAAAGGTCTAGGAGAGGAGAGAGGCAGAGGGCAGTGGAGAGGGTGGTGGAGGGTAGCTTAGACTAATTGAGTTAATTGGAGAGGATACATAGAAACTTAGCTCAATTGATTTACTTGTCCATAGACTGCATATAGGTTGCTGACTGTCTGTCTTTACGTAGAGCCTTGATTATATGTGCAACGATCGGTTTGGTAGCCACCATGGGTTGACATTCTCTCAGTGTTGCTGGTATATATGTAGTACATTTTATGTGCCGTTTGCATACTTGGAGTCCTTGTCCCACTCGTAGACTACGTATGGATCAGAGGCGGCCAATGCAAGTGCGATTACTTGAATACGAATTGCCTACACCACTATACAACTTCCTACACCACTATATCACTGCTCCATACGGTCATATGGCTTACAAAGTAGTTGCATTCACTGCCCATGTGATTGTACTATCTGGTAGGCCTAGTCTGGGGAGATGTAGAGAACTTTGTCTCTAAGAATTGCTATGACACATAAAATGCCGTTATTTTATGTTATGGGTTGATGCCTCCTTGGGATTTTAACATATCCAAAGTTCTTCTTCCAAAGAGTATACAAAGTATGAGAAGAAGCTACGGCATCCCCTCTTTGCCTTTGCTTTTCTGCAATAAAGTCAAATACTTCGAGCTTTGTCAAGCCCATTGGACGGTGCATTTCAGTGATCGCGTCACCGTTAGGGAGTTTGGTAGATATATGGGGTTGAGGTAAAGCATTTTCATGTATGAAGTCTTGCAAAATTGCTGCTGCCCTGATAGTTGAGATTCTTGATTTGGACCTTCCTCTATTACCATGAATGCTAAATTTGTTGCCGCCCTTTGGCTTGGTGACTAAATCCCAATATGTACCATGGGATAATCCAGTAATATTGCGATATGCCTTATTGCAAATCCTTTTTCCATTTATGAGAGGTTTTACCTTTTGTCTTGAACTTAGCCTTTTATTGCCATTCTGAAGAAAGCAAGAGAGACTTGTGAGAAGGTATTCATTTCTTTCGCTTTCTCTTCTTTGCCACATGTGTCCTCTACATTCCCTGATGTCTGCAAGATCAATGAAGTGCATACATCTTCGCTTGCAACATAGATATCCCAATGCATTTAACATGTTCTCCTCCTTCATTACTCTCTTCCTCTTTGGTTGCTTTTGTGGATCTGCTTGGATTCGCTTTCTCTTGATGCATATGTATGACCGTTTTCATTCCTCGTGCACGTTGTTATCTATATTTATGCACTTCTTCTCCTCACATTTGTTTGTAACCAAGCATCCATGATTGGTCGTTGCATCCTTGTCCATATCACAATCAAAGTTAAATATTGAATAATCCTCTGTTGATCCCACTCCTGAGAGAACATCACTCATTGGGACATCTTGCATGGCTTTCACAAATCCACAACCTTGATTGACACCAGGTTTGTTAATATGCATGAACTCATCCACACTTGACAAGACATCGCTATTGAAACCTTTGCCCTTCTCACTGTGCAAGAATTCATCCACCCCAGATAAGGCTTCGCTTCTAAAATCATTTTGTTTCTCGGAACCAATGAACTCATCCACTCCAGATAAGATGTCACTTCTATAATTCAGTATATTGAAATCATCCACATTTGAAGTGATAGAGGCTGGCACATGGGCACGCTTTTTAGGTCCTTTGATATTGTAGTATACGTTGTCTTTATCATTGAAAACCACGTGCCTCTTTCTCATGTTTAAAAATTGCATGCTCCATCTCATATTCTTGCCTACCTCATAGTAGGGATCACATAAGGATGTTATGTTATCAACCATACAATCATCAGTGACTTTTACAATCCTCATCTGTGCAAATGACCATTGCTCCACTTGTTCAAATCCCAATACTTCACCTTCTGCTATAGTCTTATTTGCAAATGATCTCATTTGTAAAATGTCCCCTATAGTAAAATCCAAGGTGGTGCACTTTGTATTCTTGATAATGTCTGTTGCATAAGTCTCATCTTTGTCCCATGCTATAAATGATTTGTTGGATGTATTGTAGGGCATAACATCTCCAAGTGTTTCCATATCTCCACATTTATACTTTAGCTCAACATGTGCGCTAAGAATCTTTGATACAGTAGCTGCCACCTTATCTTCGCCAAGTCTTCGAAAGTGGCAAAATGAATTGGGATCACTATCATGGATTGTAACAAATGCAACTACTTCTCTTTTGCTACATAAAATCACATCCATCCCTGGAACAAAATCTATAGCCATCTCCTTTGTGAGAGTCCTTCGCAAGCAAGCGCTGTAGTAGCAACAATTACATAAATATTAGTCTCTTTTTAATAATCTACTCATTTATTATAATTTTTAATTAGTACTTAATTTATTGGTGGGAGAAGTTATCCGATCAAGTACTCATCACATGGACATGCCAAGTTATCCTTTGCATGGTCAATCGAGCATTAAATACTATTTTTGCTCTAGTGTCATGCACATCCGTAAAAAAACATGAGCCTACTAGGTATGTTATCCAATCAAGCACTAATGGGATGCGTGTGCCACTTTGCATGTAAGTCAATTCCACCTAGTTGAGGGTGTGTGCAAAGTATTGTGCCCATCGGATATGCTTTGCATTGTCCATCAAGCATAAAACACCGTTTTTGCCTTAGTGTCATGCACAACCATAAAAAACACGGTCCTAAGTGTGTTAACTAATCAAACAAGTACTTATTGGATGGGGGCTCCACTTTTCACGCAAGTTCGTTTCAACTAGGTTGAGATGCGTGTAAGGTATTGTCACCATCGGATATGCTTTGCATGGTCGATCACGCATTATACACCATTTTTTCCCTAGTGATATGCACATCCGTAAAAAAACAAGCCCTTAGGTGTGTTATCTGACCAAGTACTTATCGGATGGGTGTGTCTCTTTGAGAACATTTCAATACCACATAGGTTGAGGTGTACAAAAAGTGTTGTGCCCATCGGATATGCTTTGCATGGTCGATCGAGCATTAAATACTATTTTTGCTCGTGTCATGCACATCCATTAAAAAAACATGCTGCTAGGTGTGTTATCCGATCAAGTACTTATGCGATGGGAATGCCACTTTGCATGTAAGTCAATTTCACCTGGTTGGAGGTGTGTGCAAAGTATTGTGCCCATCGTATATGCTTTGCATTGTCGATAAAGCATAAAACACCGTTTTTGCCTTGGTGTCATGCACAACCATGAAAAAACACGGTCCTAGGTGTGTTATTCAAACTAGTACTTATCGGATGGGGGCTCCAGTTCGCACGCAAGTCCGTTTCAACTAGGTTGAGGTGTGTGCAAAGTATTGTCACCATCGGATATGATTTGCATGGTCGATCACACATTATACACCGTTTTTTCCCTAGTGGTATGCACATCTGCAAAAAAACACGCCCTTAGGTATGTTATCTGACCAAATACTTATCGGATGGGTGTGCCTCTTTGACAACATTTTAATACCACCTAGGTTGAGGTATAGGAAAAGTATTATGCCCATCGGATATGCTTTGCATGGTCGATCGAGCATTAAATACAATTTTTGCCTTAGTGCCATGCACATCCGTAAAAAAACACGCTGCTAGGTGTGTTATTCGATCAAGCACTTATGCGATGGGAATGCCACTTTGCATGTAAGTCATTTGCATGGGCTGGTGGCACTGGCGGGGCGGGGAGAGAGGTGGGTGGGGGGGAAGGGGATCGAGGGCTGAGAGGGGGGGCAGCTGGCGGCAACGGCTGCCAGCTCGAGGGTGGGGAGGGAGGTGGGTGGGAGGCGCTGAGAGGGAGCGGGGGCTGGCGGCCGTGGCCACCAGCTCGGGGGCGGGGAGGGGGTTGGGTGGGAGGGGTGAAGGGGGTGGGAGGGGCGGCTGGCGGCCGTGGCCGCCAGCTTGGGGGCGGGGAGGGGGGTGGGTGGGGCAGAAGGGGGTAGGAGGGGCTGAGAGGGGGGGGGCTCGGTGGCGGGGAGGGGGTTGGGTGGGAGGGGTGAAGGGGGTGGGAGGGGCTGAGAGGGGGGGGGGCTGGCGGCCGCGGCCGCCAGCCCAGGGGAAGGGGGGGTGGGAAAGCGGGGGGAGGGCTGGGGGGTTTGCGAGGGGGGGGGCGGAGGGCTGAGAGGGGGGGAAGGGGGTGGGAGGGGTTGAGAGGAGGGGGGGGCTGGCGGCCGCGACCGCCAGCTCGGGGGGCGGGGAGGGGGTTGGGTGGGGGGGAAGGGGGTGGGAGGGGTGAAGGGGGTGGGAGGGGTTGAGAGGAGGGGGGGGGGGGGAAAGCGGGGGGAGGGCTGCGGGTGTGGGGAAGAGGGGGGGGAGGGCTGGGGGGTCGCGAAGGGGGGGAGGGTGAAGAAGGGGGGGGCTGGCGGCCCCAGGGAGGGGGTTGGGTGGGAGGGAAGGGGATGGGAGGGGTTGAGAGGAGGGGGGAAGGGGGGGTGGGAAAGGGGGGGAGGGCTGGGGGGGTCGCGAAGGGGGGAGGGGAGGGCTGAGAGGGGGGGAAAGGGGTGGGAGGGGTTGAGAGGAGGGGGGGCTGGTGGCCGCGACCGCCAGCCCAGGGGAAGGGGGGGTGGGGAAGAGGGGGGATGGGCTGGGGGGGTCTCGAAGGGGGGGGGAGGGCTGAGAGGGCAGGAAGGGGGTGGGAGGGGTTGAGAGGAGGGGGGGCTGGCGGCCGCGGCCGCCAGCCCGAGGGAAGGGGGGTGTGGGGAAGAGGGGGGGAGGGTTGGGGGGCTGGGGGGTCGAGAAGGGGGGGGTGGGGAAGAGGGGGGGGAGGGCTGAGAGGGGAGGGTGTGGGAGGGGTGAAGGGGGTGGGAGGGGTGGGAGTCGTTGAGAGGAGGGGAGGGGGCTGGCGGCCACGACCGCCAGCCCAGGGGAAGGGGGGTGGGAAAGGGGGGGAGGGCTCGGGGGGGTCGCG